>NW_009203377.1:12961-44209 GCF_000690835.1 Fulmarus glacialis | reverse complement strand
CCTAAAAGCTATTTTACACTTGTTCAGCCAGACTCAGTCTCCTGACAACAATACCATAGTTCCAGTCTTGCTGTTCTCCCTTTGCACACACTCCTACTGAAATACAAGTAAGAAAAACGTACATCACTAACCATTTTCACTGTATATCCATATTTTTCCAGAAAATACATGGATATATCTGAAATTAATTCTTCTCTCCCTCCCCTCCAACACTTAAATTCTTCAGATGATGATTTACTTGATTACAGATTGGAGTTTGGATATGGGTTCAAGTACTTCACAACTATTACCAAATTTACAAAATGTGACTAGATGATGCAAGATATAGGCTTCCCTGAATTTCCCCGTCTCTTTTCTTTTTATTCGAAGTATGTGTAAAAGTACTATGAGAACTGTCTCTCTTTTTTGTGTCAGTATGAACCTGGGCCGGGGGGAAGACTAGTGTGGAAGGCAAGGAGGAATGGAGAAAAGAATGAGCCAAAACTCCTAACAGTAAGCACCTCCATACAGCTGGATGTATCCAGAATCCATATCCAGTGCTGTAACTGTTCTTACTGCATTTTCTGAGCCTTTGAAAGTAGGAGCAAAATCTCAGGTCTTAAGCCATTCTTAAGCATTAAGAATGCTTTATTTCAGCTTTGTGCCAGAAGCTAGTTAAAATTAATAGCACTTTTAGCTCATGGCAAATTTTTTTTATTTTATTACTTTATGAGTAAATTTGTTCTTAATAATTTTCTCTGTGGGGGACAGGAAGACATTTGTTTCCACAAGGAGCATTTTTCTCTCCTGGGGGTCCCAACAGCTAAAAAAATAATTAAAAAAAAAAAGTTTTAAAAGAAGGATATATACATTTCTGTCACTGTGAAATACTATCTTTTTTTCCGAGTACTGACAGCCAATCAGTTCTTTCAATTCCCTAGCACTTCAAGAACAGCATGAGATTTGCAAAGGCAAGAGAAAACAATACAGAGTGAAAAGTACTGATTAACTTGTGGTGGCTCATTGAGTCAGAATACGGTTCCCTGCTGCGCTGTCTCTAAAAATCTTAAATCTTCTTTCCCTCCCAGAAGCACCTATAATAATTTGATCTCTCAAGGTAAGAAAGTTAATTCCTTTAATCCAAAGTAAAAAAGCTTAAAAAGTTTCTTATGGGTGGAGGATCTTGATACATTGCATTTTTAATTGTAAAATCTAATTAAGGAGTCCACCTATACATGACTAAACAGTTAATATTTTTTTTTCTTTGTAAGACAATCAGACACAGCTATTTCTTACAAAATAGCCCCACAGGTTTATTCTAAGAAAACATTTTCTACTCCTGCTTTACTGCTGTTTTCTTTATTACTGGTTCCAGTTTTAATTGCTAAATGGTATCTAAATCGTGGTGGTCTGATCATTTTACTCCCCCTGCCCCCATTTTTTTCTTTAGTACCGATGTAACTAATCCTAATTCATTAAATGAGTAGGTATGGTACATATACACCACACACACATATACTAGAAGAGGTATATTCACCAGAAAAGGGACAATGAAGAAACATTTGCAACACATCAGTGGATTTCAGGAGGTAAGAGTACCATGTAACCATGGTACGTTTACGCAGTTTAAGGCACAGAGATGTAAATATCTAAATTGCTCACCAGGGCCATTAATTCACTCACTTCACAGAAGTCTCGAATATCATAAGACTCCAGGTCCAACAACTACTCTAGGTATAGAATGGGGAACTGGGCACACTATTAAGTTATTCTAAGGCTTAGCTATATGAGGAGAGAGAAACAACTAACTGTTGTCTTGGGAATATGACATTAGAGCACGTTTCTGTCCTGCTTACATTAGAAGTTGTTACAGTCAGGATCCTTGAAGCATCACCACAAAGAAACAACATTCCCTACCAACTGGGAGCTCTCTTAGGATTTTCAGCATTTATTGCCCTCTTTCAGTAGAAGTTGTTTAAATTTCCACCAGTTTCTTGAGATCTTTATTACTTTCAAAAAGTAAGGTACTACTACTTTAATTACTTTATTATTAGTATCACAGTAAGGGGGGAAGGGGGAGCAGAACGAAACACTTGGAGACAGTTCCATTACATTTTTCATGCATACTACCATGCTTGGTTTTTCCTTTCTTTTTCTTTGTTTCTTGTTAACATGTTATGTATTCCTGTTTTGAAATTACCATCATAGTGACTGTGCCTCCAAAATCATCTGTATTCATTAGTTTTTCTTCCATAACTGTCCCTCCCTTTTCCCCACATTTAGTCTTTCTTTCCTACAAAGTTTCTTCTCTTCATTCACTGTGGTTGTCCTCACTCTCTTTTCCAGGCATGTGAGTTTTGAGGAGCTTAATGCCAGCTCCCTCCTTGTTTCATCTAGTAGATGATCGTGATCTGTTATTTTTAAACTTACGCTTTTGTCAGTACATCTCTTTGCATTTCTGCTAGTTCTTCAAATCCTGTCTTTTTGCTACCAGCTGATTCTAAATTATTCAGCTGTTCTGTAAATTCATTCCTAAGGTTTTCTTTACTTTCCCTATAGGATGAACAAAGGAGAATGAAAGCTAGAAAGAAGTAATAAAAGTCTCTCTGGGTGTCTCCATCTACTTTCCTGCAAGTTAGAGAGGACCTTTAAAAGATTTTTCCATGTTTCATTCTTCCCCCATCCAGCCTCCATTCCCTTTCCATTTGAAGTTTGCAAGCACTTTGCAATCCATCCTGAACTAAATTCCCTTCTCAAGAACATCCTTCTCCACTTCCAAACTCCACCATTCCAGAGATGGGTTCATCCACAGGAAAGGCCGAAAGTTAGGCACAATCCCGATCCCTTTGCAGTAGAGGAGAGTTACAGACTTCGATGATCAAATCCTGCCATTTCCATGTCTGCCCCTCATTATCATCATTCTCCAACACTGGTCAAACCTCGTCCCACACCCAGTTTTCTCAAGGAATCATAGCTTCTCACTTTTCTGTAGGGTTTTAACAAAAACAGGATGGCACTTACCAAAAATGTGGCTGACCAAATGGATGCTGTAACACAGACCAACCTTGTTTTGAAATGTCTTCCCATAAGAACACTGCAAGGCCATGTATCTTGCGTCCTTCCTTTCTCACGGGGAGACTGTTGCACAGCTACAGCTCTTAGAAGCTAGGCCTCTCAGTTCAATCAACTTCTCATTAAAGATAAGTTCAAGATGGGGGAAACCTTACAAAATTATTTTATTTATTGAGACTTGTGATACCTTATTTTTCCCAGCTTCTGGAGCTATAACTAAAAAAGCAAGCACACAAACTTGCTTTAAGTCTCAAAATGTGTGTTTGCATACACACACATACATGTACAAACATATATAAACATATGTATATACAAGCATATGCATGTGTGTGTGTACACATAGACATGCTTGCTATTATAGCACTAATAAATACACAGTGATCTTATTATTCTTGTAACCTAAATACCCAGCTCTCCCTCGTATGTCGAGCATCATCTCTTATGGCGTACCTAGTCTTACCAATTTCAATAGGTGTGCTCACACTATAATACTTCACAAATACAGGTCTAGAAATCAGGCACTAAAATAACATAACACTAATTAAGACCAAATGCTAAAGAATGAAAGGAGTTTCTGAAGTTAGCTGTCATTAGCTATATCAGGAGAGAGAAAGGAGAAACCTTTGTCTTGGGAATATGACATTAAAGCACAAAAATATTAAATTAAACATTGTTGTGCTTTGGTAAATGTCAACAACTACCTCAGTGGGAGAGTGACAGGCCTCTGGCAGAGGAATTCAGTATGAAAGAACAGATTTAAAAAAGAATCTCTTTTATTCTTTAAAAGGAACTGTCAACATAAGTCACAAAGAATGACATACAGAAATGTGATTAGGAACAGCCTTTTAAAAAACCTGTCATCCTAGGAAATCAATAGGAAATCATTAACTAATAAATGATAGCATCTGCTGTCATGGGATTTAGTGTTATTATACAACCTTCTTTCCTGATTTCATTAAAAACAATAAAGATATTTAGCACTTTGGGAAGACATGGAAGCAATGTTACTGGACTGTGCTTCACCCTCCATAAATAAAAAAATAACTTCCTATACAAACATATCTCAAAACTAAGGATCATCTCAAAGAAAAAGACAATAATATCACAGTAGGCTTTGTGATTACTATTATCACGGCAGTCAGTTTGGTCCTGTTCTGTGTCAGATTCTGTACAAATACTATATATTAAAAAAAAAAAAAAAAAATGTCAACACTGGATACATGAGGTGTGCAATGCACTTTATCCAGTTCAGATATCTTTTGTACAAGTAGCACTTCACTTCATAAAATAACCCAGAATGATAAGCAGAAATTCTGTATCAAACTTATTCCATTAGTTCAAATCAGAACTCACAGCTAATCCCTTTACGATATTGAAGCCTCAACAGTACATCAGATTTCTGGACCTTGTTATCATCTTTTCCAGGCTGTAAATCTGCAGTGACATCCATAAATCTATAAAAGCTACTGAGCTTGAATCTAATAACCCAAAACTACATAACGAATTTCTAGCTTGTCATTTTACTCTGCATTACTCAAAGTCTGCCTATGCCTAACTTTTTACTCTAGTTAGCTAAACTGACTTGTATAAACCTCTTATTGGGGGTGGGGAAGCAAAGACTGCTTAGCCAAAAATAAATTCTTAAGATATATATCTTAATAGTGCCTATAGTTAGCCCCTATTTAGCAGACACACCTTTTGTGTCATAGATTTTTATAAGACAGTACTGTTCTGATCACATGCAGATCAGAAACCAGCACAATAAAAAGACGAAGAGAGAAAATGAATAAATTTAAGTGCCTGTAAACAGAAATATCTTCTCTTCTTCACTACAGTTGTCAGTATTTTCATACACATACATACCCACCAAAACACAGTAATACCAGCCAGAAAAATAAACTTGGGGGAAAAAAAAAAAAAAAGATTCGAAGTGTGGATGCATCTAAAAGTTGTTGCAATTTACAAAAAGCATTTACCACATATACTATCTGGAATAGTGACTTTTTTTCAACTTACACTTGAGATACCAATGTCCTATTAAAATACATAATAATTTATTATTTTCATACCACTGAACCAAGACTGTTCTTGCAACGATACTAAACCAGGTGTTCATTTTTCAGATTAGCTAGCAGATCTTTCAAACATGCAAGCTGAGGATGAAATGAAGAATGTTTGGGGTAACATATCCAAATGCTTTCACCCATCAGGTAATAGTTACCAGGTAGAAAGTTCTGCCAATGCAAGGCATTTTGTGAGCACTAACTAGTCCACTTCATTTAGAATGATCTAATTGTTGTGCTTTCATTAACAGCATAGATTTATTGAGGGATTTTTCCTTTCATTGTATTAGGAAGAAGTCCCATGATCATTTCCAGTGTGGGATCTGTAGGGAGAGTGTCAAAGAGGTGACAGACAGCAGTAAGTGCAGTACCATCAATATTATCAACCTATGCAGCTGTTTCTACATGCCACCTCACATAAGAGCAAATGGCCTTTTTTATTCAGCTTAGAGTTAACCTAGGCTATATATGTAAATATATTTTGCTTTTATTTCCTCAGGCTATCTACTTCAGTGGCAAGTACAAAGGATGAACTGAGACAGATGAAGAGGGCCACTCACTAGTGGTAGCCTGTTATATTACAAAATACATATCTCATGCACAAGACCTCGTAAAAGTAATGTCACTCTAAATGCAAGATATCATCAGCTGAATAGCATTTTAATTGCTAATTTGGCAGACATATGGTTTTAATGAAGCTGGAAGAAAAATCCTTATCTACTGGTGTAGTTGAAAACTATGAGCTGAGAAACAATTACTTAATCTGAAATGAGATTTGTTACATAAGTCCATATAAAGCAATTGCTAAAGGGTTTCTACTTCTTTACCCTCTATTACTTCTCTTACATCAGCCTTCTTAGTGACCCCTTATAATGGAAAAATCGTAACGTCAGTGTAATTATCAAATGTTAAGGCCTTGGAAGACATCCTGCTTCCTAAGATACCACTGATTTCAGTTTTAATTCTCTGTTTTGTTTCCTTTTCTCACGAACAATAATCAGTTTGCTGAATGAGACCTTTTCTCGCCTTTTCAAGTTCCAGAGACTTTTTGCTAATTACAGCATTCACCATGATGAGAAATGAATTTGCACTCTCCAGACCATTGTCATGTGTTCTGAGAGGGAAGGATCAAAAGTTAGTTCCAGCTCATTACCTAACTACAAGTTCAACCTAGAATAAGAGGAAATGGGAAGAGAAAAGGGAAAAGAAAAAAAAGAAAAAGAAAAAAGAGGAAAAAATCCCCACATTGCTAGCTCACAGTGTTGAGCCAAGCCAGAATACTCTAGCAGAAGGCTCTGTGAGAAATACTTCCCCCGAGTGTGCATGCTGAGTGAAATCCTGATGATAATAAAGCTCTCAGATCCACACAAATTCAAAAAGCTTATGCTTTTTGCCTCCCTTTGATCCGCACATCTGACAAAATCAGCAGCATATCTCTTAAGTGAAAGTAAAATTTTTGCAAATAATGGAACATTTCTGCTTCTACAGTTTATCTACTCTGGGAAATGCAACCTGAACAGTTCCTTGTTGTCCTTGAATACTACGGTCAAAGAAGTGTTATCCCTTTTTATAGTATATTGGATCATCAGATTAAAAAAATGAAATGTTCTTGTGGATAAAAATAACATCTTAAAAGGCTGCTGTCAATGAGCGTTAGACTGTCTCCTGATTTTTTAATAAATCCCATGAGAAGATGGGAAAATGATTTAAAGATTCAGTGGCAATGTTTCAAGGATGTTCAGATACAGACCTGAAAGTCAGTTAAATTATCTCAGATGATCATTTTCATTATAGGTTATGAAAAGGCTTTTTTCATTGATATGCCTAACCCACATACGTACATTCATAGAAAGATAAAGTGACAGGGCAAAAGTTCCTTCCACCTGCTTTGACAGAGGACTAGCATGCCAGGGCAATTTTAAAAAATGCAAAGACGGTAGAAGAGGATGCGTACAATCATCTTCCCTGATAGAGTACTACCAAATAGAAAAGATCTGGGTGTAGCAACAAGGCTTTGCACTTTGATGAAGCTCAGACAGGAGAAGACAATTCAGTTTCTATATATTGCTCTGTGTGTGCTAAGAAAGAGGCACCAGAAGTTGGTTCCAGGCAATACCCAATTAGAAATTCAACCTAAAGAGAGTAAAGAAGGAACAGTTATACAGCCCATCTCCTGCTATCACCGCACACATGCAAACATACTTAGCATAATCCTCCAACTTCTTTCCAGCTCCTTCAAAGCTCAGAGTGCTTTGCACAAGCAGCACAAATGTGTCATCATTTTTCATACCAAGTGTATATTATTTTCTTTCAACCTTTATTCAAAGGTCAGGTCTTCTAAAGTTCTCATAATTCCTATTACAATCCTCTAAAATCTTTTTACATGTCTACACCTTTCTTATAGTAAAGTGTTCAGAAGTGAATGCAGTTGTGCAGATAAGGCCCCACTGGTATACAGCATAAGAGGAAAATCACTTCCCTCCTGGAACTTCTGTGACTACATACCAGAATGCCATCTACCTTTCTTTGCAATTATAGCATATCCTCAACTCATACTTTGGTGATGATGGTGATAATTTAGGGTCATCTACAGAATGGCAATCCGTCTGGGGAAAAGAATAATTTCATATGTTAAAAAGTAAATTCATGATGCTACACCACCACAGGTGTTGCAGCAGCTGTATCATATCTCTTTTGTAAGACTTTAAAGGCCCCGTGTATTTCTGCTGTTACAAATGCATGTTATTTATAATGTTTCTATGGATTTTATTTGCATAGCTCTAGCTCAGTGCTCTTCTTGGACTTAAATATTGTAAGTTTCCGATTCTTTTCTTAAGTGTAACACAAAGCTAGAGGAAATGAAGAACTGTTCGTATGAGTTCCTTTACGATGTGCAAGCATAACCCAGTAACTACATCATCATCATCTTTGGAAAATGTTTTGATATTCCTCCTAACTTTTATATAGCAGCAATCTTGTCCAACAAATGGATACTCATGCTGAGGGAAATCATAGGATAACTCATCTCCCAGACTGAATGAGACAATCCCAGGGCCTACATGTGTTTTGTCCTCAAAATATTATATATTTTTCTCCCTTGCCAGAAAGCTGTCCTAAAGATAAGAGTTTAGGGACATAAGCTGGAGAGAGGTGTCAACTGTAACGACACACGTGAGTTCATAGGCTGTAGGAAAGATCTACTCAGTTTTTGGCAAGGTCCAGTGGGTGACTTTACCATGGTCTCCTTAGGCACGATCTGAAGGAAGCAGTGTACCCGTTCCACAATCAAAGTTGAGTCTGCCATTTCAATATCTTTGCCCAAAAGTAATTTCCTGCTTTGTTTTATTCAAGTTGCCTTTTTGAAGGGAAATTTTTCAATGTGGCTCTTCAAAAGAATGAGTATGATCTCATACACATATATCTGTCCTCTCTTTTTCTACATTGTTTTTCTCTACTGTGATAAGAAAACTAATTAAAATAGCTGATTCCTTTAAAAGGAAGAACTGGGAAGTTCTAAATACACTGAACTCCACCGATTGCAAGCCTTGATGTCAAAAACATTTTTCAAATGCATTAAAGGAGCACGACGGTTGATTTTAGTTCTTGAGCCAATATAAAGCAGCCATAGATGCAGGATGGAAAATGCTGAATAGAAGGTCTAGTGTGGCCCTAAGCCTACACAATATTGTCCACTGGGCTACATAAAAACATTACTTGAGTGAGAAGGCAAAGTTTTCTGTGGTTCTTAACATAATGAAAGAGCTATGTGCTAAGCAAACTTAAAGATGGAATAATTCACAGTTTTTAGAACATAAAAACCCAACAAAAAAGTTTACATATATAATTCAATTCTCTTTCTGATATGTTTCATTTCTTTGTTACTTTTTTTTTTTTAGTCTTTATATGTAGAAACATGCAATTATTTTCTCAGCGTATTTTAATCACAGACAATAGCATGGAGCCTTTACAATTCCCTTCATAGCATTCAGCCTATGGAATAGGGAATCAGGTATCACTTAAGACCACAGTAGGGCCCAGTTCTGCTGTCCTTATACACACAAACTCTAAGTGAAGTCAGAGAAGAAATCTTTTGTATATTAGCACGAGGTATTGGAGCAGTAAACTGATTATAATAGCTGGGAAAAAGCTTAAAGTTATCCTTGAAGCAGGTTTATTTGGAAGAATGGAAAATTAGAGTCAGACATTGTATGCAATAAATATTAAGATGCTGCTTAAAAAAATTCTTGAAAGGAAGACTTTCTTCCCACTCACCAAAAAGTCAGGCAACCTGTTGTGGTCTATGCGCAGTCTGTAACATACACAATCACTAATGACTGGTGAGCAGTACCATATTCTCACTAATTTTTTGCTAGTATCAAAGAAATTACTGAACTGAAAAGAAAGAGATTAAGCTAAAAATTAAGTTCATCCATCACTCTTTATGAGCCATGAAAAAGTCTTCAGAGGGTATAAATCTTTGTGTGAGAGCCTACTGCTGTTGAAAACTCTTCATGCTTGAAATGCATGAATACCTTAAAGCTTGTAAGCTCTTCTGTTGACATTTTGCTGTTTTGATTAAATTTCCTATGCTGCTGCATATAATGTGAAATGGTAGTATGTTGCTGTTGTATTTCAAAAGTACCTTTGCTGTATGTGTAAACACATAAGTAGTCTACTTAAATTCTTAAATGTGTCATTACTGGCCTGTAGCAGTAATAGGCTTAAGAAGCATATTCATTAGCACTACTAACATACAACAGTAATTAGCAATTACAGCACTCTCTTCAGGTTCAAAATGTTCTAGGAGTTTCAAGGAAGATTTTTTTTTTTCAAAACAGAAAGAGGAGTTTAATCTTTTTCTAATTTGAAAAAAACATGCCACACAATATTACCGTGAGTTAGGTAAACAGAGGTATTTTACAAACATAAGTTGAAGTGACTTGCCACAGCTGGAATCACCATAAGAGTGGGATCTGAATTCAGGCTTCCTAGTTTTCAGTTCCTATGTCAAGGCAGCAGGCAGGCTATACCTGCATACTGGTCTTTAAAAAAAAAAAAAAAAAAAAAAGCAGCATTCTTTTTCCTAACAACTTGATCAGAAATCTGCATGCAGTTAAATATTCTTCTCAGTTTAGACAATCTGTAAAGCTGCCATGCCTGACAATCATAGGGTATATTATGAATCTTTACCTGCATATAGCAGCTTTATTCTCAGTTAGAAGCTGCAAATTTTTAAACATCAGTGATTCTTGATAGAAAAGGCGTCATAAAGATTTATTTCTGTAATAGCGATAATTATCAAAGCAGACAGACCAGTTACCTAAGAAAAACACAGCTAACATGCCTTTTAGAAGAGCAGGCCACACCCCCCTTTTGTTGAATCTTCATTGGTATGCATTTTAGTACAGCAACATGAGCTGAATTCACAACTTCAGTGACTGCAGATCCTGCCCTGTAACATACTGTGCATCTCCAACTCTAAGGTCAGTAGCAGTCCAGATTCTTTTAAGTGTTGCTGAGCATCTGGCAGGGTTGTGCCCAGTGAGAGGAAGAGTTTCAGAGAGTATCACCATCTACATTTTCAGTAAGGCTGATATTGTTTGTGTGAAAGTCTTAGATGAATACTATCACTTCCATGGAAACGCTGAAGTAAACTTCTCTGAACTAAAACACCAGAGTTGGTGGGTTTTGGTCTCTTTCCAAACAAGAACTCCACTCTTTGTACACACCATTAGGGGTTTTTTGCCCTCGAACACAAAGGAAAACAGTTTCCTAAAAAGACAAATATTTGTTTATCAAGACTGCACAATAAAACTTACAGATTTTCCTAAAAACAGGTGTGGGCTTTGGCCACGTACTATCAAAAGAGAAGTGGGGAGATGTTCTTCCTCAATAGGGCTGTTTTGCACAAAGATGTAAAAGTTAACTTTAGCCAAAGCAATTTACCTTTCTAATAGCATTTGGCTCCAACAAATGCCCCATATACAAAAACAGATGAAGAACCATTACAGTACTGCTCCTGGCTTGTCTGTAAACCGGAATGAATAAAGAAAGAGGTGCCCTCATGTTTCATTGGCCTCTGCTCAGGATTTCCCAAGCTAACATATCCTAGCACCAGCTATAGGATAAGAGTCCTTCAGATGCTTCATGTTGTAAGGTTCTCAAGACTGTAGTGACACAACATAAATGCCTGATAAAGCCAGTGTCAGATTATGTATAAAACTCAAGGAAACCATTACTTTACTATGATAATCCATACTTTGTCCGTGCTCAAAAGAAGCCAAGCACTCTGCTTCTGAATTACATCTCCTAGAAGAAAAATGCACCAAAACAAAACTACTGCTCCCTTCACATCTTGATGGAAGAAATGTACGTGTGGACTAAGGTATGGCCATTATAGACTAATGTTTAAGAAAAGTATACTTCAAGCAGAAGCATCTGAATAAAGTTATTTTATTCAACATTTTGAACCCACATCCTAGAGCAAAGACTCCCACTTGCCATGGGGGGTTGCAGATGAAGGAAGTACTCTGCTAAAAAAAATTATAAAATAAATACATTTTTTTAAAAATCCTATTTCCACAAACTACAGTAGTAAATTACAGATATTTACCACAATTTATCCCCCCACCTTCTTTCAACAATTAAGTTTGAATGGGTGTCACAAACATATCTTAAGAAAAGCTATAGAACTCCAGAATCAGCACTTAGTCACACTGTTTGCAACTGTCCCTCCCTTAATATACTAGGTGGCTTTGTGGTGATCCATTTCAGACATTTTCAGCTATCAAGAAGAAAGGAAAAGATGCTGCCAGCATCCCTTTGTGAGTTTTCAATGGATGACTTAGAATGATAAGAGGTGACTTCTAACTCATGCTGTCTGACATAGCAACTCTCCAGTTAGGTGGTATGAGACTCACTCCTGTCAAACACAGAGGAGGAAGAATTGGAAAGAGACAGGCTTTTATCAGCTTTAGAGTCCTTTCTGCCTTTAAATGGCTGCTAAAGAGCTTGTAAGTATGTTTGCCAGCAGCTACAGTCAAGAAGGATTCTTTGAAGGGAACACTAAAATCTGAGCCTGCACATACATGACATAACTCTACCGCACAAAGAGAGCAGAGGGTCATCTTCAGTTTAAGAGACTGAATATAGTCTACTGGAGTGAGCCAGGCCCATCCAGGAGTTCGCCTTCTTTCTCCCAAAATATAACATAGCACCAGTCTCACAGATGTTATGGGAAAGGGCAACTGCACATTCATCAAAATATTGGGAGTTAATGATTTTGCTATATTTGAATTCAGTAATTTCTGCCACAAGCTGCAGTGCAATAAAAGAACCAGATGGACAGAGTTAATTATAGAAGAACTTCACAAAAATAGTGGAATGAGACATGTTAGGTGCAATTTTTCCACAGGACACTGACAAATCTTCCAATTCCAGCATCCTATTCCCTTGTCACCTTCTCAAAGATGCTTCCAGTTTCACAGGAATAGATGATACATTTTCCTAGTATTTTAATTAAAAATAAGTTTTTGTGAAAAAAAATTATGCAAACATCGTGTTTAAGTCTTTTTAAGTGTGTCCCAGTATAGGCGTCAATGACAAGTATTCTTAAGTCAATAATTTTGGTCTTATGCAACATTCAACAAGACTCTTCCCAAATAGCAGAGACAAAGAGAGAAGGGGTGGAGATACTGACAAAGAGGTCAAAGAAAAGGGGAAAAAAACCAACAACAAAAAAAAAACCAAAACACCAAACCAAAAATCTAAGAGATAACTTGCAGCCACCAATTATTACATCTATATAATGCAGAATGCTCATGGTTTGCTTTCCAGAATAAATTTGTACTTTCTGTGTCACACTATTTAGCTCACTGCAAGCCATATGAGAAACAAATTATATCTTGTTTTTCATCAATAAACAGCAGAGAGAAGGGAAAAGCTTCTTAGCATTTGTTCAGTCATACCAGAAGAAAGTAAAAACAGTGACCATGTCTGCACAGGTGTTTTTTGTTTCACAATGGTAAAAATTACACACATAAGCGTGCAGAGTTTGTGCCTAGTTCCAATAGTGCATCTGCCATATAAACTTGGCTTCAGTTGTACTAGAATAAATTAAAGAATGGAATGCCTGGAAAGCATATTCTCAGAAAAAAAATCTGATCATAATAGAGTATTGTAGCTTTCTGCAAGAAAATAAAAGTTATTTATCTGAATAGCTAACATTTTGGCAATAAAACACAAGGTTCAAAATTTGCCTGTCTCAAAATTATATGCTGCCTAGTTGATTTGTGATTTTTATAAAGATTTTCTGAAAATTATCCTTGTGCAACAAACTTTTTATCAATCCAGTTTTTAGATATTTGATCTTATATAGCATATGAAAAATATATTGTGCTGGAATTACACTAATAGGTGGCAATTGTGCAACGTGCTTGACCCTGTAAGGAAATTTATGCAGAGAACATTGCTGGCCAAATATGGAGTAATACTTCAGCTTGTAGACAATGTTGTATTTCTTAACCTAACCTAAAGTTAACAAGAGTAATCTTGGAAACGTTTCTAATTCCTGTGAAAAATTATTTTTAAAAAAAGTTTCCATTTCCTGTCAATATCTCCATGCATGGCTCTATACAAAAGCACCTCAAAGCAGTAACCTATCTGGTTTGACTGTCCATATGAAAGAATATCTTCAAACTTCAGCACTTGCCTGATCTCTACCCCGTACCTCAAAACGAGCACAAAGCAGTCATGCTTCTATTATGTGGTATCGTAAAAATATTTGCCTACTTTTCATGTCATATAATTTTAGACTGAATATAATATTGCTATTCAGAACACTATGAGCCAAAAATGGGAAATTGCCTACAAGTATAAACTTATTAAGAAAATAATTGTCCCCTCTTTTTTGTGACTGATCCATCACATTAAAGCAAAACAGTATAGAAATACCTGACAAACCTTCTTACGGAATTGTGAACCAATGCTTTTCTTCCAACTGTATGAGACATTTACCTCCCCCCAAAAGAGAAAGGGTGGGGGGGAAGCATCATCATCAGCATTAACCATCAAATATCTTTGGTTTCAAAAGAAGGTCAGCATAGGCAAATTTAAGTGAATCACTATCTTCACTTTCTGATTTCTAACTGCGTTATTAGATTGTCCAGCTGTGAGATCCATGACTAAATTTTTTCAGGAAGCTCCTTCTGAGGCTGCACTGCAAGAATCAACATCCCAGGTACAGCTGACCAAGCTATGGGACTCACAGCTCCAGCTGGGCAGTTCCTGGTCTCAAGCCTCAGATACTTTTTAGAAATGTTTTCTAGTTCTTTATGAAAACTCCATTCAGCATGGCATGGATGTAAGAAAAAGGACAATATATACGATTATCTGAATGCTTTAATTTCTTACAGTATTTTCATGGAACATCAAATACATCTGGAACACAAGAATGACATTAGCATTGAGGAGTGGCTGGAAACAAAAATGCAACTGTGAAAATGTTTCCAGTTTAAAATTTCTCTGGAATAAAAGACACCTGTGGAAATATTTTCCTTAAAAAAAAAAAAGTAAAAAAAAAATTGAGCCAAATAAGCCAATGCTTTTTTCACAGATGAAGATTATCATGAGACTGGTTGACTTTGTGAGTTCCAATAAAATCAACACTTACAGTTTTGGAATCTTATTGATATCTTCAGATTTAAAAAAAAAAAAAAAAACCACACAAAAAAACCCAGAGAAAAATCCGCTAGTGTTGAAACTTTTTATTCATCAGCAAAAATACATAAAAATTTTCAGAATAAGTGGGAATGAAATCTTTAATAAATGTTTTCTCAAATGCTGCACAAGGAACCTGAAGTGTGTGAAACCTGGAAACCTGGACAGTTCTATCTAAACCTAAGCTACCAAGATACTCAGTTAAAAGAAAAGGGTGATAGAACGGGAGAAAACACGTACTGACAGTTTAGTGTACATTTTCTCATGGCAATCTATACTTTTCACCTAAGAATGCCCATCATGTATCATTCCAGATTTAATCTTTAAAAAGGCAGCTTTACCATGTGCTTTTCCACCTCAGCAATTTCAAATCAGCTATTAGCTTCACTTTGCTCTTTGAAATACACAGCCACGCTCAGCTAAGTGGGCTTGGCACAGGGACGGAAAAGATTGGGACACAAGCGGTGGCTCAAACTGTCTGCTTAAAAGACTGCCTTCAGGATTTAAGAGAACCTGCATACACTGCTTATCAGGAGCCCTATAGGTCCAGAAAGATAAACACCACTTGCAGAGGGCATCCCAACATCACAAATGGGGGGAGTGCATCATTCAAGCACATGCAGCTGAACCATGTGGCAACAGTGCAGCGGATCCTCTGAACAAATACCATTTCTCTGTATGTGTTTTAGCAGCAGTTTTCCAGCAACCTGAGCTGGGGGAGGAGCTAGTTACAATAAGATATAGGAAAAGTCCCATTTAATTTCCTTTCCATGTAGGGCCTTGGGTTTGACTGCATATTATGGGAATTTTGTAATATAGAACATCTGATAATCTTAGCACTGGCTAACAATTTTAAGAAAGCCTAAACTGGGGACTAGAGCATGAGTCCGTACCCTTAAAATAGTGCTAAAGGACTAAATGAATCCATCAAAAGTTACTGCAAACATTGTGACCTCCACTCCTTTGACATTATTACATCAAGGAACTTCAGGGACAGGCATGAGAACTATCACTTCAGGCATCTAGTATCTTCACATTACCCAAATCAAGGGTAATGTCCAGGTCTTCTGCAATCATTTTATAATGATCTCTGAGGGCAATCTACTTGCAGAACCAGAAGTCCATGCTACCTCCTTCAGAATGCAAAAGGCTATTTACAGACAGAGTTATGCGCCGAAAAACACAGCTTTGTACATGAACTATTTTGCATCCTGTACATATTTACTACACAGCTAGTTTATTCTCAATGTGGAGCCAACAAAGCTGAGGAAAAACAAGCTAGTTTTCCTATTCCATTTCTTACACCAATACATGTTCCATTCAGGTCTAATTACTGTCCCCTAAAGATAATCACAAGAGTACAATTCCTCCCTATTTATTATTATACTAACTTCTAAAGTATTTGTGTTTTAATACGGCCCCTTATTATTTTCAGTATCGACAGTCTACCAATTTAAAGATCGAAAAAGCCAATCCTGTATGCTTCTGTTCCTTTAGTACCAGCTCGCTTGGTTCCACATCAGTTTTTGTTTTTAAACAGACATCTATACAGAAAGTCCAAGCAGCAATAAATTATTTGTTCCACCAGAGAGTTTTATCAGACAAGCTTTTCCAACCCATTGTATTAACACATATTCTGAGCTGAAGCTCAGTTTTTAAGATATGTGACAAGATGAGAGAATAAAAACACATGAAACATCATATCACTTATTTGAAAGCAGTTCAAATTTTAAAAACAAAGAAGAAGAAATTTCTTCCAGAACAGGCCTTTGTGGGTTGTTCATGTTTGTGAGAATCAAGCCTAGCGCTACATTACTATTTGTGTCCAAATTCTGGTTAGAGACAGCAGAAATAAAATTCTGGCCACTTGATCCTCTACTGCTCAATTCCAGCATTAATTAGAAGTCATAGAGAAACTTCTAATTTATTCCACTTCCATAAAATCCTTCATCTACTTTTGCCAGAAAACAGTTAAGCATAGTGAGCTTCCTTTCCCATACCATCACCTACTACGCCTCTTCCTGTGTTTAGAGCTGGGCAGAAGCTTGGGCGAAGAGATCATTTCTACTTCTTCAGTCAGGTTTTGGGTGGTTATTAGAGCAAAGTTAAAAATGCAAAGGAAATTTCAGCCATTCCAACTGTAACAGTCTAAAATTTTAGGGGAAAATGGAGTAAAGTCACCAAACAGAAAACAAATACCTTAATTTGTTCTCTGATAAAGTTCAGGATACAACTGAGTATTGATCTTTTGAACACTGAGTTTTCCTGTTCATCTTTTGTCTTTGTTTGAAAAGCATCCTAAGAATTATTTTGCATTATTTGTTTAATATGGTAGTCTTATATCAGAAGACCTATGTTTCACACAGAAGACTTAAACAATCTTAATGTAAGACCTGGGAGAGAGCTTCTCAGAGACATGAAGTAACCAAAGACAACTAGAGGCTACTATGCGATGCAGACTCAAGCACGACTCCATTTTTCTGCTTCAGCAGGTACATGTAATCATTTGTAAGACTAGCCTAGAAGGGCAAACCTGAAGCAAAAGACCAACAACCTGTTCCCAACAGCTATGTCCATATTAAGATTAGCTTACTCCTGGGTTTGTGTCCAAGTCCAGTTTATACATCAGTGCACACCAAGATGATTATCTACGTGGACAATACAGGACAGAATAAAAGGAAGAAAAGCCAGGTGGCAGTCCAGTACCCTAGAGATGCTAAAGATACAATAAAGAAGAAAGAAAAAAAAAAAATCAACACAAGATACAAAACAAGCTAGAACTTCCTTATGTACCTGACCCTGACTTGGCAAGCTACACTGGCAAGCACACACGCACTGAGTACGAGGTGGACGTTGGCATGGTCAGAGAGGTGGATTCCCTGGGTGCACAAGACTATGCTGTAACATTGTGCAGCTGAGTGCAGGGGGAAAGGATGCCATAAATGGTATATGAACCAATTGTCAAGGGTAGTAGGACATATAAACCCAGCTTTGGCTCTGCTGAAGTGACACAGATGCTGCTCATGTGAGTGAGAGACAACATAAGACCAGCATGGAAACAACATGGCTTATGACACTTGGATAGGCAAATTTAAGCCTAAATTCAGCCAAAGCTACCAAAACTAGGCTGGATATGATTTATTTTATTTTAAAGAGATTACTTTTCTCGAAGGCCTCAATCTATAAATTGTAGACAGTATAATACTTTCTTCCCCTTTCTTTTTTGTTGGCAATTTGTGTTATAAAGTCTTCAAGCCAGTAACTGACTCTTAACGTTCCAAATTTTTTTTTTTTTTTACATGTCAATTTAAAGTAAGATTTTGGGGCCAGATGCAATATATCTTCAAGGGAAAGGCCTCTTTTCCTGACCTCAGAGGACTCTGAATGAGATCCTCTGTCCTCAGAAAACTTCAAGCAACCGCAGGAAACAGTAGGGAAACAAAGCAAGCAGAAGAACAAAAGGGGAAAAAAATCTCATTCCTCCCAGATATATAAAAAAAAAAAAACCACAACAAACAACCAAACAAAAAAACCCACACACATCATGCAAGGCACAATGAGAAAAATCTCTGCAGACAACCCTAATTCTGCAAAAGCACTTCTGAATTATTGAAAATCTATGTTGTAACAAATTGAGCTGACTGAAAAGGTAAAATTCTAGGCTGAGGCAAGAAGGGCAAGTCCCATCCCACCCCGCTCAAGTGAGGAAACAACTTTATTGTTTTACTAAAAATGACTTCTCATTACAAACACTTACAGTGTAAGATTTTAAAGCTATTGAATCTATACAATGAACAGACATCCCCATTAACTTTTTTCAAGAGAAACTCTTTACTGTTTCATGCAGCATTCCAACAATTGCTGTAGTTCATCAACTTTGGCTATTTCAGAAATTTAGTCAATAACATTCTGGGCAAAAAAGACCTTAGCAGAAAATATTTTTCAACAACAACAAAAAAAAAATAATATCAGGCTGTTGAAGCTCTTGTGATCATTCACCTACAAATAGAAAAACCGCCTTGTTCTTCTGCATAATGCAGCTGGGCAAGCTACTGTCTAAGCACTAAAATTAACAATACAAGAACTAGGGCAGGACGCATGGGGAGGCAGGTCACAAGATCATGAGAAAAGAACATCTGTTGTTCTTATTTACAATTTAGGATTCACACCTGTCCCTCTACTCAAGAGCTAGGATTCTTTTTCATCCCTTTAGAATATAGTAATGTAAAATGCACTTATTCCTCTTTGCACAAAATAAGTAATTGAGAGTACTATGAGTACATTTAAAGAGATTGCAAGATTCTGCTCCAGGTTCCGCCCATGCCTCTTAAAGTGTCAAAGCCCTGACAAAATAGTTCTCTGCCTAGAAATTGGGTCTACTCTTCTAAATGAAGCTCAGTAGACAATAACAGAGAAAGTCAACAGCAAAGCATTAGCCCAGCCTCTTCACAACAGTACATGGTGGGATGACAACAGATAATAGGCACAAGCTGAAACAAAAGACATTCAGACTGGCTTATAAGGAAACGCTTCAGCATTTTACCAGTAAAGCAGTGGACTCTTCCAACACGAATTATCCTATGACCCTATGAAATGCATCATGGATTCTGGGTTTAGTATTTTTTGGTTTTAGCCTCATTTGTGACCTCACACATTTTTGATCTTACAGCATACAAACATGACACTGAAGAAAGAATATTTGATTTCCTTAAGAATTTTTAACTGATATCCTTGCTTCAGCATTAGTGTTATACATTTTAATTTATTTTTATTTTCCTACATTTGACAGATGGATGCACAGAAAGATTAAAATAAAAACTATCAATAATTTGAAATATCTAATCACATTACAATAAGACCTAATTTTATTAAGACAGAAATCTCTGCTTGAAGTACATCTATTCCTTTATTGCAGCTACAGCTGTGAGTCCAGAACAGATCTGGAGGGTCACAAAGTAAGTATGCAGAAAAGGAAGACCAACAATTAGTAGTTAACTGTGAAAACTGTGGTTTTGGTACTGCATAGTGATAAAGGTGATAAAGAAGAAATTTGAAGTTTAGAATTTTCACTTGAAACCAATTTGTTGTGCAGCCTGTCTTTGAAAGTCTCAGCATCTGCGTTTAACATAAAAGGCTAAGCTTGGCATCCTGTCATAAGCTAGCCTTAGCAATCACTGGGCAAAATCCAACTCATGACATTTTACCACAAGGCCGCATTTAATCTTGCAAATCCTTGCTTCATTTACTATACTTCCAACTTCTTCATTGACTTTATTGTCCCACAGATGACAGTTTTCTTCACCATTCTTGATTTAAATCCAAGTCGTGTTCCCAGCCCTGATTTATCTGGAAAATGTCACAGTAGACAGCAATTCGGTGGAAACCACAGTACATGCTTATTTAATTAGACAGTATCATAATGCATATGTATATGGACAAGGGAGCTAATTTGACATTGAACAAACAACAGGGAAGGAGAAGCCTGTGCATAATTTTCCATGTTTTAAAGACTATGAATAACAGGAGTTTAATTATATCATGTCATATCTATATGCACGTAGATCATCAACATGGCTGCTGCAGACAGCACTCTGCTAGCTACATTAAAGATGTACTTTTTTCTCATGCAATAAAAGCAGTAGGTTGTCATCTTTCTCATGGAATAACCCTGCCAAGAATGGCGTATTCTAGCTGGAGAGTGTCACAGGTATTTCCTGACAAGAGTGGAAAGGCAAGATACAGGAATCTTAGGTTCATTCCATCTCTCAAACAGATTTTCTTTAATACGTATAGTTTTTAACACCAGCACAACAATTTCTCTGTATTCACAGCCAACATGCCTTAATACACTTCTCTCTCTTCTTTGATTCTTTTTCCTAATCTCGTTTTCTTAGTCTCCAGCTCTCATCCTTTTCATTCCAGTTCCACTCTCCTTATCCAAGCACTAGTAATCTGATCTCTCCGGGACATTCAGTACCTTAGAGTTACCTGCTCACTACGAGTCCCATTCTTTAGTACCCTCCTACTCAAATCAGCCAGCATATATGTCCCTTATTTATTCCAGTTTCATGTTTCCTATTCCCTCTGCTTCTTCCAGTCAAAATTTTTAGAGTTCCCATCAATTATAAGAATTTTGCATCTATAAAGCACAAAATTATCTCTAATGTGGAAATGAGACAGCAACAGCATGGAAGCATACAAGGGATCAGCATTCTGAAATATTTTCTCTCTCATGTATATTTCAGTTTTGTTGCCTATTTGCCATAAAGGTTTTTTTAAAAAAAAAAAAAATTACCTATGAAATTAACTGTATTATCTATGGTTGCTGTAAAGCATGATTTAAGGAAAAGCAAGAAACATTATGTACCCAACAAAGCAGAACTTTTTCTTTAATTAATTCATGCTTACAAATTTAAGAGTTCTGTTACATATCTACAATCCAGATGGTACTGTAAATAAGTAAGAGCTTTGGATGCCGTTTTTAGAAACAAGTTGTATGAAAGATGCAAAGTAGAAAGTGTACTGAGATGGGTGAGATAATTTATTGTCAATGCTGTAGAGCGGATCTTTTGTGATGCCAGTCACAAGCTAACCTACATTATTTCCAACACAGTTACTCTGTAATATTGCGGTATTTAATGGGAAGCCAGAGAAAGATACATGCCATCGAGGACTGTTAAAAACTATTATATACATAAGGAATATTAAGCATGAATGTATTTGTCCTAATTAAAATAAAATATTATTAATATGATATAGCTTTTTAATAAGGGAAAACTCATTTATTTATTTCTTTTTTCACACAGGCCACTGCTTAGACCTGATCAATTCAGATGGGTTTCTCTTCCTGGGAGAACTATTAGAAGAAAAGATTTCTATTGTTTCTTACATAGCAAAGAAGGATTTATTACTTGATGATAATGTTATGCAAACAAGAACCAGCAAAGCAAAGTTATTACAGAGCATCCTACATGGGGCAAAAAAAAAAGAAAAAGTGTACAAAATTTTAAAAGGCAATTTGTTTGAAGATCCCCCAACTTACTCATGCTGTACCTCACAAATCAAATAGAAGTTAGAAAATTTTGGATGCTGATTCAAAGAGTTGCCTTCCAACAATCCATGCATTCCACAGTGAGGGTAGAATTTTTCTTATCTTGTTAAAAGAAAGAGATCTTTTCACTCAGCAAATGACCTCTGCTTACCTACATCAGAGACATTTTTTCAGATTGAGCTTGCTAAATCACAAACTGTGAGGTTCAAAATAGCTGCAAAGTAATTAATTTATTTTAACAATATACAGAACATCTTATTTTGGACAACGCTGTCATAAAACATAAGGGAACCTGTATTTCAAATCCTTGAATGGCTCTGCTTCCAGATTTCTTGTTTCTGATGGAGCTTAACTTTTGGTTAACTTGAAAAGGCATTTGTTATTTAAAGAGGGAGATATTATCTGTTGTGGAGATTGGTTGTTATGCTCTCTTCCTCATGGCAATACACCTGACCATGCACTAGGAACACAATAATGAGGTGATGAACATTAATCATGTATCAGTTTTTACTTATCCTCCCTAGAAGGGACTGATATTAAACACACATCGATCTCATAAAGGGGATACAGTATATGAGAAGAAAAACATGAGAGGAATCATCCATTCCCTACATTTGTGCAATAGCAAGGAAGCTCTTAGACAGGAATGCTCAGCTATCTTTGGGAAACAGGCACAGGAAATATGTTAAATATTTTTCCTGTCCCATATATATACTTCCTTGGGTGCGACTGGGTACTGAAGTCACCGGGTCTTTGGAAAAGGGATTATCACCTTGGCATGCGTTTCTACAGAGACTGACACAAGTGGATCGAATTCACTACTTGGCTATATACTTGTTACTACAAGATACTAGACTGACCAAATGTGAAAGTTACTGCGAATATCTGAAATTATCACTTGATGTCCTGCATCTAAAATGGTGCCTTGTAAATGGATAGAAGTAGGTTTTTTCGGTAGCAGAAACAGAATAGTAATGTTAGTTACAACGGAACATGCGGATCAGAAGTATATTCTTCAGCTTATTTCCTTTCTCTCTCTGTTTTTTTAATATACACACAGTTACTCTGTGGAGGGAGAAGGAAATGGAGAGATATACAGTCTCTAAATAAAAGCATGAACTTTTTATTAAAAGGTATAAGGAATTTAGTTCTATTACAGTATAATCAGCTATTTTTCTTGTTTGTTTTATAGTTTTAAAAACTCCCACACTCAAAGGCTGCGGCAACCAACATGATCATAATTTAGGAAGCAGTATGCAAGATTTTGCTTGTCCAGAAATAACATGTGAAGTTATTTCTTAAGGCAATGAACATTCTTACAAGTTTTTTTCTACTGCAGTTTAAGAATCACTTGGTTCATATAGTCATGCTTGTAAATATATGCAATGGATAACTTAAAGAGCCCAAATTCATTAATTTATGAATAAAAGTAAATGTGTATGAAATAATTAATTTTTCCTCATTTTCTTTTTCCAGTATTTTGCTCTTCTGCAAATATTAATAAATTCACCTCTTTCAGGAAAGCACATTAGCTCAGTGTGCTTCAGAAATGCTGATGTCCTAATGCAAATCAAACAACTATGTATTTAAATGTTTTCTTCAACAAGGATGTTATGTTATTGATAATCTCATTGATAATCTCATTGACCGCATTCAAGGTAGTGAAAACATTCCGTTCATGACTTGTTACCAACACGCCTATTTAATTTTTATCCAACAGAAGACTGACTGAACTTTGGCAACCATCTAGCATCAGTGAAAAGCAAAATTGTGGCATTTCTGTTGCTGAAACAGTGGAAAGATGTATTGGCAATTACAGCTTTTAGGGCCTTGAACAAGATACTACTTGAAGCACTGCTGTTGTTTCATACGGATTTTCACAGAGAAAAAGAACTGTGACTTCTTTGGCTTGAAACCAAGAGATGAATCTTAAGTATACACAGTGGTATTAGGAATTACATAGAAATCCAGACATCACCATTAACACTCATGCTGAGGAAAAGCAGTCAGACAAAATGGGAAAAAAAAATATCAAGATGTCTATTTATTCAGGTGCAAGGTCTGTACATCCATAGGAAAATCTGAAGATTATATTGCTAAGAAAGGGCTATAATAGATTTATCACATACAACTGTGTGTGATATGTGGGAAAAATATTTGACATAGATAGGGCCTGTGGTTATAATGTGAGTTAAATGCTATTATTAATCCTATGGTCAAAAAATTTATTAAATACATTGAGCCCACTACAATTCAGAAGTCATTTATGCAGGAAAATTATTGTGTAATGAGGTAGGATATTAATATACAGAACACTGACTTCCTCACATTAACCTCTTCATATACCCTCATAGAGTACACTAAATTCAAAGCAATGTAATCCATTTGCTAAATGGCACACAGTGCAACATCCACACTGCCAAAGACTTGGGCACCAATGCATGATGTATAGCTCTTAGGTCAAAAAATGGAAAATTGTCCAAAATTCTGCTGCTTGGGACTGACCCCTGGCATCATAGTGCATAGAGCTTGGCCCAAAATTTCCTCTGACCTTCCCATACAGGTCCTTAGCACTGCAACCTTAGTAGGAATAGTAAGGTATTTTTTCAAGTTCAGAGCAATGAAATAGTGTCAGGGCTGCACTCGTGCAAATATGGAACAGTTTGATATAAATTTACACTCCAGCTTCCTGATTTTCAAGTTCATCATGCAGACCTATTTTCAACCTTTTTTTAAACTAAGCCTGACATTTATAGAATGTATAAATAAAAATAAATCAAGACTGCCTTGGATGAATATCCCTTGCACTATTTCAGTACTCTTCTTTCTATCATTCATTATACTGTGAATGCCTTCAGAACAAAACATCGATGTTATTTACTTTGTCTTCCAAGGAGGTATTAACTTAATTTCAGAATACTAACTTTCTAATAATGACAAAAAAGTTAGCAGCCATTTTGGTAACAGTTTATGAACATTCTAATTAAGCATTTATTATGGTTAGCATTACAGATCCCTCGAAATTTCTCCTTTAAAATTTTTTCTCTTTCAATTCTTCAGGCAATTCTTTAGCTGCAAGTCTACCTGAAGACATGCTTTTTTCAAGACTGAATTGGCCCTTACTTCTCTCTATTTTTTCCCCTAAGAGAGGATTAAAGAAGGCCATCAGCCCTTAGGATGCTTTTTAAGTGTGAAGAGAATGTTATTTCACACCAATTTACTCACCTTTTCATACAGTGTCTGGCCATATAGAAAAATGTAAGATGTACCCTTCTGTATTAAAAACAAAGCAGCAGTTCTTCCTCAAAAATAAAGAGAATGGCATTCCAGAGGCCAGGAGGAAGATCCAAGCTTTCTAAATGGCTTTATTTATTTATTTTAATTAATTATAATGAGGTTAGCTTATTCAAAGAAACACCTTTGTTACCAGAAAAGACTCTACAAGAAGCAGATTCAATGTATATTAACAGCTACTCTTCTAAATAAAATAATTCTTTTCACTGGCCATAAAGCTCTTGTGAATACATTGCTTAATAGACAAATATTTAGGACTATCAGGATAAGCATCACTTACCCATTCTTGATGCACATTTGGAATGTGCCACTGCTTAAATTACCTTAAGATTTCTATAATCTATGGTGATTTGTAGAGTTACAATACCAACAGGGTATTGTACTGTACTACTATAATCATCCATCTATCAGTAATGCCAGAGCCATGTATCCATTGTGCTTATACTTACCAGCTTATCAAAACCAAACAATTAACTTAAAAACTACTTTCAAATCTATCTTCAATGACTGAATTACTCTGCTGTAAGATTTGAGATTACTTGAACTGTAAACCTGATTCTCTCTTTGATGTATTTTTGATATTCACACTGTACATACAGATTTACCTGATGCCTACATGCCTAACTTTCACAGAATATTTGAAGTACAAATAGTAATTCAAAGAACATCCGCTACACAGTTATAATGTGGCATCATTATAGTATAATTTGTGTGGCTATAAACACATGTGGTGTGTGCCCCATTGAAGGTATGATAACAGTTTCAGGATAGTAACATATGCACAGCTAGTTAGGGATTTATTTCCATCTTTCCATGTCCCAAATTAGACTAGCTATTTAATTTTTTTTTTTTTTTTTTAAACTCAAAGTTACTTGGCAAATGAAAATGACCTGGCACAGAAGCACAGAAACTGATCTAACCCTGTCTGTGTTTGACATAATGCTTTCAAAATACAGCTTTTCTTATTTCAGACTGAACTCCAGCTACACTTTCCACACTGTTCATGTTATTTTTATTCTGTAGAACTCAAATGCAAAAAAAAAAAAAAAAAGGATATGAAACTAGTTCTGAAATAATTTTAAAACAAAGAAAGAAACCTCTAATACATTTTTATATCTGCCAAGCAAAGCCAATTAAAATATCCCTTTGGTGAACACAGCTTTAAAGTCTATGAGTTTTCTCCTGGATTACACAGTGAGCTCACCTTCTCAGACTGATTCATCATAATCCTCATTATTTCCAGCTTCCAATTTCCTTGTGTTCTCCCAGCAAACGACCACTCATTTGCAAATAATGCAAGTTATATATTGCAACAGACCATGTGTGGGTTTCCCAGACTCTAACAGGTCTCCCAGATGGAAGGATGCTCTCTAAAGCAGTAAAAATCTATTTTTAGCTCTATTTTGGCTCTATAAAATCAGCTAGTTTTTCTTTTAGTTTTACTAGAGCTAGTACTTTACACTTTTGATTCCACAGTATTCTTCAGTATAAAATAAAATAAATGCATTGTGATTGGAATGGACGGTTGAATTACTACAAAGCACTATCCATCAGCTTTAAAATAAGAACAACAGATTTTCAGAACTTGATGCCTCCTGAGCATGCCAGCAATGATTTATGCTTTTGGTAAAGTTAATAAATTGCTATTGCAACTAAACAAATATGCAATTATTTTCTTTTCTTCCCCTCAACTTCAATACTACTTTGTCCTTTCTATAGTTGGGAGAGTTTACAGAAATCTTTTTACTGCTTGATAATTAGACCATCACATATATCCCAAGAAACAGTAGTTCCACTGGGTCTCAAGAGAAAGTTTCAGGAAATTGGGAATAACAGAGATTAAAAACATAATTGTAACACCTACAATTCTCCTTTAGTAAATTTTAAGGAATGTTTCTTAAGAAAAATCGTAATTTCCATAAACATTTTAACCATCTTAGGGAATTCAACTTACTGTAGGTCTGCTGCAAAGTTCTCCAAAATAGTGAAACACCACCTCTTACTAGATCTTATTAACCTTAAAGATAATTTAATCAGAATTCCTTGGTTTCAGATCTCAAAAAACTAAAACTGCTGAACATACTTCCCCCAGGCTTCTTCCTCCCACCCCCACTCCAGTTCATACCTGCCTAACATAACTTATTGAATATCCGACTAATATACACACACACACAAATATATATATAAAAAATTAAATTTCTCCCACATCGAGATTGGTGATTATATTTTATGAAGTACTAGGATATGCTGATTACCTTATGAGAGTGTTATACGAGTCAGAACAGAATACTTTTATAGCTTGTTTTTGAATTTCTTAACACACCTCTGGTTTTGAACAAGGTGGCATTTAATAACATTCCGTGGAAAGTGACACTAACAAATATTAATGCCTCATTCCAATCACAATGCCTGTTCACTTGGATGTAATAGCGAGTATTTTTTTCAGCACGCTAACTGTGCATATAACTTTGGCATTGATGAATTCATGGTGTTCTCAACTATTATAAACATTTCCCTTTTTGAATAAAAGTCCCCTTTTTCTGAAGATAAAATTAGTTTATAATTTACAATGTTTGGTCAGCACAGCGCATGCAATTTCAGGCACTGGTAAAGCTATTAGTTTCTTTGCGGAAGTGCCTCAACATAACTGATATCAGTGGAGGAAGCAACACTGCTGCCTTCCAGTGCCAGTAAGCACATCGGCAGGCCAACTGACAGAAAATATTATTTGCAAACATTTGAATATAAATAGCATTAACAAGACTCTTGCGTATTATAATTCAGATCAGCAATGGGGTTCATGCTATATGTTTAATAAAACTTATTTTAAATAAGACTTTGGGAGAACTGTCTCATGAATTCCCTTTGATCACTTAGTCTACACAGGTCAGGTTAGATTTGGTTTGATCCGTCTGATAGAACCATGGAAACAATTCTCTGGTTCTTAGTCTTAGAATTTTTTGAGGGTTTCCATGCATTCACATGTCTGTAGTCTAAATACTCTCATACACTAAGCACACAGACAAAGGACAGAACTAGTACCTCAACATTTCTAGTGTCTTCTAAGTACTTCTTCATTAAGTGCCAGTACTCGCTTCTCAACATACTTTCCCCTTCCTACCCCATACTGAATTTTCATAGTGGTCAAAAGGAAAATTTCCTCTTTAATTGAACAACATCTGAAAATTAATGTAATCTTATTACCATATCACCAAACGGAAACCAGAATTATAGGAATGAACAGAAACATGGCTACTGTAGTCCTAGTTTTTGAAGCTGGGAAGGTGAATTGTGAATATGTAGTCTGATCCCTTACATAACATAGATACTAATCAATCTGATTAAGAAAATAAATTCTCAATAAGAGTAGGCTGGAAAGGTCTCCATGTTTAAAGAAAGATTTCCTCCCTTTATTTTTTGTCATCTCAACTTTTTTATTTCAAAGGACATTCTTTTAAGTTATTTCACATAACAAAGTACATCACTAGCTACAAAAAAAAACCTAAAAAAACCTACAAAAGATATAAGGAAATCTACTTTATATTCTGTCACAAATTCCTGGGCAGCTATCACACATCATTTCACGTCTCTGCAGCCTATTCATTCATTGAGGATATAGCCAGTATTTTCTATTGCCACAATTGCACTGTTCATCCAAAAGAAAAGCACAGCAACCAGCACTACTGGTTACTCAATTAATTTAGTATTAACTTCAGGAAATGAAATGTTGAGCATGTGGAGATATTAAAATAAATATGTACTTTAAAATATCTGACATAAGCTGGGACAAAAAAAAAGAAAAATCTCTGGCACGTGTCTAACAATGAGTAACATGAGGCAATACTATATGTTCTAGCAAGCATATGTTATCTGATGATGAAATAATTATGTTCATGTCTACACCACACATGCCTGAATATCCTTTAACTGAAAAAGCAACACTTTAGAAACAAGGACATGTAACAGATGACAATCATATGTTCTCAGACTGATGTTATTCTATGTCTTTGAAAGAGTGATATGTTGTAAACAGAGTCACCAAAACATATTAGCTTACAAAATGATACAATAAGCAGAGCCATAATTGGTGTGAAATCAAAGAACTGTGCATATTTTCAAATGGTGCATTTTGAAGCTCATATGGGCGCACTGTACTAATGACAATATATCTGGAGGCAATGCCAAAATCAGTGGAGTTCAGAGAAAAGTCAGAAACTCAGATGTCAAACTAAATTCAACCCGTCTTCAAGACTGCAGACTCTTAGAGACAGACTTTTATTTTACAAAGTCATTACTCACTGGCTTAAAAGACAAGCAGAACAATGCACTTAACATGGAATTAAACTATAACAACACCTGGACACCTCAACTACTACCAAATGTGACAGAGTGCTATATAGCAGCCGTGCAATATCTGATCACAAAGACAGTTCATCAGTGCCCTTGAAACAAGGGCCCAGTTCAATAAAATATTAATTGTGTTGATTGCTCATGTACCTAAAGCAAGTGCTCATATTTTTGGGGGATTTTTTCCTCTTCTTCCTTTGCTTTTTTTTTTTTCCTCCTTCTGGAGTCAAGAACTAACTGCCTAATAACACTTCAGGTCAGCAATAGACTGGTTTTAATTAATTTTGTCTTAAGTAACTTTGGCTTGGATGAGACAGTTTCAAGGACTTAATGTATTCTGTATCACACTATTAACACTGAGTGCAACACAAGTTCTTGAACTGGAACAACTTTTTACAAAAAAGTAGGAAAGTATTGACTAATTGTTCTGTAGAAAAAACTCTCAACTTTAAAGTTCATCCTACACCTTTGACACAGATAGGTGGTATCTATCTACAAAGGCCGAGATGACAACCTTGTTTTCACAATAAGATGCTAGAAGAAATTAAAAGTAAAAGCCTTTATTAGGCAAGGCAAGTACAAACAGCTGGCAAGAGCACCTCAGCTTTTCCATTTTGAATGAGTTAGGTACTGCATAATATGATACAGTAAAGTATTCTAGCCATTTCTGCCATCCTATACTGGACAAATAATCTTTTGGCAGAAGGAGATATATAAAACCCATAACAATTGTTATTGTGTATGGATTCTGTCTGGAAATTGTTTCTGATAAATTTCATAACTTACGAAAATTGGAAATTTCCATAAATAAATGATCAATTTAATACTCTTTTGGCTTCTTGCTGGCAATAAGCCAGTCCCTCTGGGTGAATTTTTTGGTAATGATTGAAAATATATCTCCATTAATTTCTCAGTGCCAATACCTTTCTCTATTATTTCTCTCTATTGCAGAGCAGTGGAGACATGCTAACTACTTTGCATTCCTTGGGCAACAGGAGTTTTCCTTTCATTTTATAAGACTATGCAGATTCAAGCGATACAAAATCCACTTGAAAGTAACTTTGAGAGGGGCATCGAGCAAGTAATGGAAAAGCCAAAGCCTCACATAAGATGGCAACTTTCCCTGCTACAATTGGACTGCAACTTTCTGAACACTGCATAGTAATTTTTTAATATCTCCATATAATGCTATACTGCATGCACTACAAGAATCACTAGGACAAAGTTAAAAGCTTATTATTTGAGATACTAGAAATTATTTGAACACTTAATTTTGTTGTTGTTGTTCTTTTGGTTTAGTGATCTTGAAAAATATCTTCTAGGAAATAAAAGCTAATGACAAAATCCAACAAGTCCTGGTCTTTATTATGCTATAAATATGAGTAACTTGGATTTCAATATTTCTCTTTTAAAATAGATGCATTTCATATACCCTGCATATTTTGTATCCTTTGTTCTATCCTTTGATTCTGTTTATTTGTTCTTGTACTTTAAGCCCTTAGGACACATGGTCTTTTCTGGTTAGGAAATACGTCAGAACAATGTAGGAATTCATAAATTTCTTTTCTCCCTTCCAGAAAGACCTAAGTGGTCAGACAAATAAAACACTCTTCCTCTGGTTTCACTTTCTCATTTAGCTCATCCGAAATAGGGAGCACCTGCTTTGTCTCTGTTTTCTGCAGGGTTTTGGAAGAACAGGAGGAAAATTTAAGTTCATTGGGGGGG
>NW_009203377.1:0-12930 GCF_000690835.1 Fulmarus glacialis | reverse complement strand
TGGGTGGGGGGGGGGGAGGGGGAGGGGGAAGGAATCAACATACCATCCTCACAAAAGAAATTATACTTTAACCCTGGCAATTAACTACCAGAAGCACTTCATATTTCAGAATTACTTAAACTATTGTAATTCTTTTTCATGGGCTAAGGGCTCATCAATAAGTCAAGGACCAAGTGTGGTTATCACACTTTTTTATTTCTAGAGCATGCATATATTTTAAACAATATATTTATAATAATGCATCATTTCTGCTCTGATAATACAAAATATTTTCAGAAATTAAGAAGTACCTTCCTAAATAATTTGCGAAAAATAATTGTTCATTATATGCTGCCATTTCACAATGGCACAACTTTTCTGAGCACTTTTTTAACAGTGCAGATTTTTTACTATGAGGGTGGTAAGACACTGCAACAGGCTGCCCAGAGAAGTTGTGAATGCCCCATCACTGGAAGTGTTGAAAGTCAGGTTGGACTGGGCTTTGAGCAACCTGACCTGGTGAAAGAGGGAGGTTGGACTAGGTGATCTTTGAAGGTCCATTCCAACCGAAACCATTACATGATTCTATGAACTTCTTCACTAGTCTTAGAAACAAATAAATCAGCTTTGGAGCAGTACTTCAGCTATATTTGTGGCTTATTTATTTTAACTGATCTGCCTTCAAATATCAATTTATTCCTTCTCTCTGGGTTCACCATATTGAGGAAAAAAAGGCAAATCATGAATGAGGATGGTGAGGCACTGGAACAGAGAAGTTATGGATGCCCCATCCCTGGAAGTGTTCAAGGCCAGGTTGGATGGGACTTTGAGCAACCTGGTTTAGTGGAAGGTGTCCCTGCCCATGGCAGGGGGATTGGAACTAGATGATCTTTAAGGTCCCTTCCAACCCAAACCATTCTATGATTCTATGAATTTTTCCTAAAAGACAATGCAGTATGAACTCTTGTGCACTTCACTGCTGAACTTACTAGAAGGTGAATATGACCTATAAGATATACCACTTGAATAAGTAATAACAAAGAACAAAAACACTTTTTACAGTTATTTTCCCACAGATTTCTGCCTTGGATTTTTCTTGCTCAAGTTTTCTGTGGGTTTCTAGTGAAAATATATATTTATGTATGCACATACATTTTTGTTGGACATATAAACAGGTAAGAAATATGTTATGAAGAAACTACATTTAATATAAATGTTCTTCAATATACTGCCATAAGGCAAATAAAGGGTCACGGTACTTAAAAAGAAACCTCTTACAGAGAGTGAAGAAACAAGCTTATTGATTGATTAGGCTTGAAACATTCTCTAAAGCCTGTCATCTTCCATTCTGAGGCTGCTCAACATACAGAAATCTCAAAATCCAATTAAAACAAACACAGAAACAAATTTCCTATTACTTAGCAACACTTCTTCCCTGAAAGGAAAACCTCATACATATAAAACAGTCTTCAAAAATTTAACAAAGTGTAAGTCACTATTGAGGAGTTAACCATGTGTGTATGTACATGTAATTTCACACATTTTCTATACGTTTTGAAAACGCTTGCAGAATCTATAGTGTTTACTATAAATGTGTGCTACTTTAAGTAACAAGAGCCAGAAATGCATGTCTTTGCCTTTTTTTTGTTTGTTGTTTTACAAAAACAAACAAAAAGTATCAATGACGTACTTTGGCACAAATCATCAGTAAAATATTTTCCCCTGGAGGATAACATTATTCTAATATAATGAGTCAAGGAGTATACAGAATGGTGACTGAAATAAATACACTGTACACAAATCTAAGTGCATTACAGAGCATCAGCTATAGACAAAATCTGACATGTAGCTTAGGAAACATAATGAAACAAAATATAAAGTTTGAGGGTTTTGGTTTTGTTTTTTTTTTTTAGAAGTAATGAAAAAATATTTTAAATAATTACTGCTTTATTTTCAAGTGTAATTAGAGAGTTTAAAAGTCATGGCTGAGTAATCCTCACCTACACAAGTCAGTGCGATTCACACTTTCAACTTTCAGTTGTGGTTACCCAAGTCTACACAAGACTACACAAGTCTTTACATTGATGCCATTCAAAAGTGTTTGCCTAATCACTACGGTAAGTTTCATTTAGGCAATACAGGACAGCAGCACTTTAAGAGCTGAGCTGCCTGGCGAAGACAGATGGAATTTTTTCTCCCTAGCATAGGATCAGACTGATCTTTGCTCTTTCCAAAACATACTACTGAATTAGATGAGTGGAAACATCTGAACTGGAAACTCTCCAGTACAAGAGATAGCTGTCAGCATTGCATTCACACATGCTCCAATGAAATCCAGATTTTTTCCAGTCTCCTTCATACACCGAAAATAAGTCTGTTTTCTCAGACTTTTGAGGAATGGATGCCCTGAGATTTTTGTTGTCTTTTTTATCATTATCAATGTTACATTTTATGGCAAACACTACTGCTAGGCCTCAAGGGAAAATACGCTGTCTCTTCCAATATTGCTGGATTGTTTCACTATATATTTTACTGTTCTACAACAGCCACACAAGATTCGTACATACAGGTTTCCACACCAAAATGAAAATTAACGGAGTATCTTATTTCTCCCTCCTCTTGCGTCTCCCTCTATCATCATTGCACACAACATGTTCTGTTACTGACTAATTGCCACTAGTAGTAATCCCCACATGAATCCCTCAATAGACATGCATGGCTTTTTTCTCCGGTCTTCACTTAAGATTGAAATAAAGATTCAGTGTAACACATCCAACACAGTCCATTAAAAATTATTTCTACAAGAACCAATGTAAACCATCTTCTACCCTTTCAACTAAAAATGTTACCTTAACAGTCATATAGGCTTTACTCATGCTAATGAATTAGACAAATCAATCTAAATTGTTTGTAAATTATTTACAGTTTCAACTGCCTGACTCATCAGAGAGGAATGGAATACTTCAACCAAAAATGGATACCAAATTATAAATTAATAATAAACAGGGGATAATCCTAATCCCCCTCAATGCCTTTGCTTCTATGAGTTGCAGGAAAGCAAAGACATTCTTGTCATGAAAGACAGAATATATGAAAATATTTAGTAAGGTATACAAAGATAGCTGTGCCCAAATCTGTAAGTTTGTGGACACAAGCAGAGTTTTTATTTCATAATATTTGCTAAGTGTAAGAGTGAAAAAAGTCATCCTGTTGAGGCTTTTACAAAGATTATTTCTCAGCATTACCTATGTTACATATTCTGGTTTAAAACCTTCCATTGTAGAGAAAAATGAGGAGAATCTGAAGGACCCTGTCCATATCCCTTTAACTTCAGTGGAAAGATTGCTGGATTTTACAGCGATGGCTAGTTATCTTTTCTTCATGGATACATCTATAGCCATCACTGCCATCCAGGGCCTGATTGCCTTTTCGGTTTTCTCTTACTGAATTTCATGACCCATTTATAACATATGAAGATTACAGAAACAGTGTATAGCAATTTTAGAAGCAATAATGCAGCCTTTCAAACATTGGCATGAGAAATCAAGAGATTGTAATAAACACGGTTTAACTCTAAGAGAAAATGACAAGTTTCACTTGTGATTTTATGCATTAGTTTGATTTGAACATATTCAGCATTCATTTCTATGCCTCATTTATTCAGCTGTTGATAATATACAGATTCAGCTTGCTAATGCAGCAAAACCAACCTTATCCACAGAGGACATCAGCATGAGAATTAACCTTGAGTGACAGAAGCTGATCTGTACTTAGTAACTACTAAATAGCTTGATTTTCTCAGGAAATGCAACTGGAATACTTATTCTTCTTTAAAAAAAAAAAAACCAAAACAAAACAAAAACAAAAACCGAGAAGGTCACCTGCATGAAAGGAAATGGTAGGTAGTTTGTGGTAGTGGTTTTCATTTAACACACAATGGCAGGAACTCAGTATTCACAAAGCAGATCAGAACAGGAATCATTTGATTCAGACTACTCATTTAGTAGTCCACAACATGAATAATGGTTGAGCAGCTGGCACTTTCCTGGACGCTCTCCTAAACCATTCATTGTATTTCATGTGAGAGTTCAGTTACATAGGGAGTTTAAGTCATTTTTGGGTGTGAATGAAGTGAAAAAAACCTACTATTCTTCTTTAGCACTCTTCCAGAATGTAAGTATTTCTACAGAAAAGTAATAAGGTATAACTGTTCTAGAATACCCACTTAGCATCAGGCCCCACAACATCTGGTTTAATGTCAAAATATAGCAGAGTATATATAGTGATTTGTTTAGAAACAGATACAGTTATTGGGTACACAGAAATTCAGATATAAAATTGATAATTTGTGGTGCTTGGTTCAAGGACCTAGCCATTAAACAACTCTGTTTATCCGCTCACAGCGCTCTCAGAGCAGAGCTGGATACAAGCTTTGGCACAACATCACTGTCCGATTCCTATTTTCTCCATGAAATAACTCAGCACGTCTTTTCAAAGTGTCACATATCTGTCAATTCACAGTGCCCATTTATTTCAAGTTCATAACAACAACGTGACAGTGGGGGAGCCCAACTTCTGTAGTAACAATCCTGTGGCACCATGTCCATTGCTAATGCCTTGCCCATTAGAGGGTGATAAGCTCCTAAACCCCCCATGAGGAAACTGTAAGAATTTAAAGTCTTCTATTCTTTTTTCCTGCCAGTTCAGGTTTTGGTGTGGAGCAAGGCAGCTGCACATGAGACAAGCTGATGATCACATTCACATTGTAGTAATGTTGCCCTAGAAGACCTCCTACATTTTGTATTGTCATATGCATGAACTATACTCTTTTAAAAGTGCTGTTCCTCAGACGGACAGCAGAAAAATCAAGGGCAGGTGGGCTATTCAGTGAACAAAGAGGTCTAGGCTAAATTGCCTCAACATCATATCTGGACATATGGTCTGAATAGCAGAGTTACTCTTTGTCTATTTTAATTGATAACCTGAGAGTTATTACTGTAGTTCTATGTATAATAAGAAAATATTTTTAGCTTAAAATTGAAAAATTTTAACTGGTGCAATCCCTTCACATGAGAGAGAGAGAATGATATAAATACACTTATATCACAATACTTCATATATAGAGAGAGAGGGAGAGAGAGAGATAGGCCCTCACACTGAAATTTCATAATGCAGACTATATTTATACAAAAACTCTGAAGAGGTGAGAAAAGGGTTTAAGAAAGCTAATCCTTTGGACACCCTGCTTACTGCAATAAAACAAAGAACAAAATAAAACAACAATAAAAAATCCCACCACTTCCAGCAGGTATATCAAGGGTAACTCAGTGAAATTCAGTAGGAGGCATAAAGTAGATAGCCAGAATATACCTTGCTATACATTTCAGCTGCAAGAGATTCAGTGGAAACCTCTTAAAAGGCCTAGAACTAGAAAAATGTAGACAGGAAGAAATAAACCAGCACCGAGCAACTTCAGTTTCCTGACTAAGAAAAAACAACCCAAAATCAACAAACCAACAACAAAATCCACCATGCCCCTCTCCACACAACCATGGGTTGCTTTTGACACATCTTTTATTTTACTGCACAACATAAGCTTTTGTGTCTCAGCTCTTTCTTCTAAGAAAGCAGCAACAAAGCAACTGTGATTCCACATTTTCAATTGCATTTCTGCGTGTTAGAGCAATGTAAACCTGCTCTACTTAACAGTATCAATGAGAGTACCTGCCACCCACCCACATGATATGAACAACGTAAAATAAATCCTCCACTCCGTTTTCCCAATATGTACAGTGCTTCCCTTCCTGATACTGAAAATACAGATATTAAATGCACAGAACACCTGCAAGTGACAGAGAAGTGTCCTTATTTTACAATACACTAGGTCCACGATTTATAGCAAGGCACAATACCCAAATATTGCCTATATTGAATTAAAGAAAAACATAGTCCACCTGTTCTTTGCCTGTTTCCAAAATTAAGTCCAGGTGCCCTGTTACTTCCCAGCACTGACCTGTCTCATTGTAAGAACTTTATCAGGAATAAGCTATACCACCTGTGCTGCAAAAATACTGTGTCAGTGCTAGGATTCTACAAGTTCAAAATATTTTATCAGCCGACATGAAGTAATACTGTTCATGACCACCAAATTAAGCAACAAGGTATTGATCAGCTGCAAGAAAGCAGGAGTGATACTGGATAAGAAGCGAGCACTCCCCCACCGCCAAGTCACAAAAGCTTATGAAATCATGTTTTCTCAATGTGCCTTTTAACCTACTTTTGTTCACGAAAAACTTGCAAATACAAAGGAAGAAGCCAATTTTCTTTTTTAAATATCTGTTCTAATATATCACCAACTTCCTAACTAAAAAGCAGCAGACTTCCAAAAAGTAAATGTTATCTACAAATTTAGATAGGAGAATTTCTAAAGCTGTTAAAAAAATAAATTATTCCAAGAAGGAGAGCAAGCTAGTGACACAAACCAAGATGTGAAAAGCAGAACACACAAAACCACAAGAACAGATATAATGCGTGTTTTAAAAGAAAAATACAAAAGCCTGACCTTCCATTAAATAAAACTTGCAAAAGAGAAGGAAAGAATAATGAACTCCAAAGAACTCAAGATTTTTCTTGATTCTGTGTAAATAGTGAGGATTCATTTTAAACAAAAAGACAACGTTTCTCATCCAGTTCTAGAATATCATACTTAAAACAATCAAGGTAAATCACACTATGTGAGTTCACAGCTGTACTCTTCAGTTTGCAACAAATATCTCAAAAATATCCTCAGAATATATAATCTCTAAAGAAATAAATCAAATATGCAACATTTGTACGGAAGAGTCATCCTGTTTAGTTAGAGGAACTCAAGTTTAGAGAAACTAGAAAATTATTCTGTCTACCTGAACATATAACCCCCATAACAAAGAACAAATTCTCTTCATACTTCGCTGTCATTCGCCTCCAATACAGAGCTTAAATAGTAATAAGGAATGTATGATAAATACTTTTAAACATTGACAATAAAAAAAATACAAATAGGAAGTATATGATGAACAGTAAAAGGAAACAAAAAAAGCTCCAGACACATACTCAGACAAATACTTAGGTATTTAGCACATATACTCCAGATAAAAATATATGACAACACTAGTGCACACAGTTTTATCCAAACTTTTAAAACACAGCTTTAGGACTGACCTTTATTTTTAACTTCCTTCAATAAACCCCTGTTTCTTTGAATTTGTAGTGAAGGTACATCCACAGTCAAAAAGAAAGAAGCTGCTTTGCCATCAGCCCAGGGTAGTTGAATGCTTGCCACATGGGTGAGACCATGACCCGCCCAGCCCACCTGAAGCTCATTAAACTATTTTGGCACTTGCTACAAAGCAAAGAAAGCCCAGGTAGAGTGTTCAGGGAGGCTTTAACAAAAGGGTTAATGGTACGAAGGAAATGTTGCAGTTTGATGCCCTGCAATGCATGGAGGGCAGGAGCCTGGGGGTGAGCCAGACAGCAGCCCCAATTCGTTAGAGAAGTCCCCCCACCTCATTCCAACCCATAAGGTATCTCCATGCACCAGGCAAGCAGGCCCTGAAGCAGGGCCCTTGGAAACAAAGTGGCTGCTCCCCTACCCCACCAACTAAACACCACCTAAAATTTCTGCTCTGGATCAGTGCACGTCTGCTCTTGCTGCTGCCTTACCCTGAAACATTCGTTTCTTAGAGTCTCTAATTCTACACCTTATTTTATGCAGTGGCACCTGCAAGATGGGGAGATGACATAGGAAGTGCTCAGCTGGCAGAAGAAAATTCTTAATATTCTCTTCTTTACCCTAACTAATTGATATTAAGACTGGGATTTTTTTTGCAGTCATGCTGTTTCTAAACTTTGGAAATACAAAAAAAAATTAAAAATTAAGTTAATTACTCAAAATATAGTCAAAACAGTTGTCCAGACCTTATGAGAAGAATAAACACACACTACTTATCAGTGAATTATGAAGCAAAAAAGGAAGTCTTTTTATGTAACCAACACAAGGCATCTCAGCTCATTCTGAATTGTGCTGTTAAAAGTTCAAGGATTGGAAATACATCTGTCAATTAACTAGAATAATTTGTTAGTTAACAATAGCAAGTTAGTAATATTAATTAGTAGCCAGTTAGTAGTAGTTAGTTACAAATTTGTAAACTAGAAACTCATCTACAATAGGTTCTCTTTGACTAACAGAGCTTTTATTTCCCAGAAAATATTGTTTCTCTTACATTAAAATAGGAAGAGGAAAACCTACAACTAGTATAGTTAAGAGAAAACAATGATTCATTTTGTCTCTTGAATGACAATAAAGAAATTACCACTTCATAAACTGAAACCTACCTTCACTTTCAGCCTATTGATAAGAGACTGTGCTAAACTTTAATGTAAGTATTTACTAGAAAAATGCCAGGCAAAGGCTATTTATTTGAGGAAACAAAAAAAAATATTCAGCTACTTCAACAAGCTGTGGAAGAGACACAAGAATATTTTTAAAAGTACAGAACAATACAATAACAAAAATTTGTTAAAAGGAAGCAAATACTAAAGCTTTACCAGAAAACAACTTATTAAAATGAGTTAATGATCAGCTGAAATGACAAGTAAAAAGCTCTTCTAAGCTTTTACCTCATATACAAATCAGATAGGAAAAGTGCTCAAATACAGTGCTGAAAAAATTGAGGAATATACATGAAAGATTGCTGGCTGTTGTAAAACTGTATTATTATGCTGGAAAACAGCAGTCAAGCATGGGAAAATTCACTTCATATGTGAATTATAGCAGGGAAGACACCTCTGAAATTCTTAATATATATCACCAGTACCGACAGAACAGACAAGACAGAATGGCACGACAAGCTACACCATGCTGCGCCATCACTAAGGTATGCTTCAGGCACCTATGCAAGAGTGTATTTTGAGATCTAAAAATTAATTCAGTCAATAACTCTTTGGCTAACGAACTTGCCCATTAGCACCATTTTTTAAAAATATGTACTTCATAAAGCTGTGTCATGGAACAAAAATGAAATAAACTTATTTCACATAAAAATAATTTCTCTTTGTTATGAGACATCAGTGAACTACTTGTACAGAACAGTTAATGTTTTGCTTTCAGCTAGTGATTGAAGGAGTATAATTTTTAATTAAATAATATCTAATTCATAAAAAATATTTTCTAATTCATTTTTCATTCATTTTTTGAAATTTGATATTTTAGGGAACTTTAGTTTTGTTCAACATATTTAGTACATAAAACCTCTCATGTGACAATAACTTTTATTCCATCCATCTAATTTCTATTGTTTGAAATGTTAAGGAGCCTGGAATACACAAAACATAAAACCCAAACCCCACTAAATACTACATAAGGTGACAGGAAAAAAGGATCACACAAAATTGTTACTACTTGAAATAACCTCTACTAATGACCGCTTCATTTATCTAGATTCATAGAATCATTTAGGTTGGAAAAGACCCTGAAGATCATCGAGTCCAACCGTTAACCTGACCCTGCCAAGTCCACCACTAAACCATGTCCCTAAGCACCACATCTACACGTCTTTTAAATACCTCCAGTGACGGTGACTGAACCACTGCCCTGGGCAGCCTGTTCCAATGCTTGACAACCCTTTCAGTAAAGACATTTTTCCTAATGTCCAATCTAAACCTCCCCCTGGTGCAACTTGAGGCCGTTTCCTCTCGTCCTATCGCTGGTTACTTGGGAGAAGAGACTGATACCCACCTCGCTACAACCTCCTTTCAGGTAGTTGTAGAGCGCGATGAGGTCTCCCCTCAGCCTCCTCTTCTCCAGGCTAAACAAACCCTGTTCCCTCAGCCGCTCCTCATCAGACTTGTGCTCCAGGCCCTTCACCAGCTTCGTTGCCCTTCTCTGGACACGCTCCAGCACCTCAATTTCTTTCTTGTAGTGAGGGGCCCTGGTTTCCCTATTGAGTCAGAGTTTTGAGATTCCGCTAATGGGAATTTTATCAGATTAAGCATTTAATTGATTTTTAACTTCAGTATCATGTAGCACAGTCTCCACATGAGGGGAATTAACAACTGACAACTCCATGTGCTCTTCTACTTATCTATTATATTCTTTGCTCTTCTGATTCATTCTTTTCACAGAATGTATTTATTACTCTGCTCAACACACAAAGACTTTTCCCAGCTACATCAGAGAAAGCTAACAGAACAAATACTGTTTAAGCCTCCAAAAGTCTGGTAAAACTGTAGGAATAATAGTGAGTCTCATTACATGAAGATGAAAGAAGGAGGATCTAAGGGCTTGAACGATTAGTATCTTGAGCCCAAGCTATTCTGCTAAGACCTTGCAAGAACCTTAGCTCCTTAATGGATATGAAGAAATAAATTCATTCTGATACGAACACTCACAATTCTGTATGAGAATTTAAACCATTTTAGAACAAAAGCACGATCTCAATGCATGACAGGATTGTGACAGGTTTCTGTCCTCTCTTACAGGCCAGAATGTCACAGTTAATTGCTACTTATAAAAAGTGTACAATCTTAATGTTTTCATGAAAAAGGTGGTCTTGGAAATTAAAATTCAAAATAATTTTATATACACCAAAGACATCTTTGTTTATGGAATGCCTTAACAAAAATCCAGTGTATGCACAGGTTTATTGTACAGTTCGTAAAGAAGACACACCTGATTCTCTAACAAAGCCTTAAATCTTGTTTCCATTGATGTGTTGCTATCAGATTAAAACCTGTGAAGTTTTTAAAGCAAAAAGTATTAATATTAAAGCTTCTCCAGTACTCAGGAATATTTTGCATAAGAAAGTAACCATACAAACACTTTTCATTTGAATTGAGTACACTGCAGCATGCTATCAAGCAGAGAGCTTGAAGATATCTGAAGTACTGTCCAGGAAAAATGAAAAGTCCAGTTAGTTGATATACTTTAACTGTAACCTAAATTTTCCTCTCAGTGAAAACTTTTGAACGACTCAATTTAATTTATACTCATTTGACAGTCTGAACTGTGTGTTGATTCATTTTCAAACCATAGAAACTAGGACAGAACTTACTGTACAGTGGACACGTACATTCTTTTTTAGAATACTGGAAAGATCACTTGAAAATAAGATCAGGCTGTATGTTCAGACTGAGGTAGGTTTCTCCACAGGTATTCTGTGCTCTTCTTGAGATCTTTGGAGCTTTTAAGGAATTTGATTTTATGGTAGAGACGTGGCAAATAAAACATTGCTGATTTAATTAATGCCATAAATAAGCTTTGCAAAGCTAAACATTGAGGGAAAAGAAGTGGCATTAATCACCTATTTTTGTTTAAATAACTCCGAAGTTTTTTGATCCAGATTTTTTGTTTTGAACTTAATATGTAACTGATCCTAACAAGAATTTCTAGATATACATGTTAATCAGATTATTACCCATATTGACTTACATAACACAGAGAGAACAGAGGCTTAACACAGTTTAACCTAATGTATTAAAATGTGAAATTCAGAATAAAAACCAGAACAGTATCTTATTTTTGTTGCATATAAATATGTCATAACATTGTTTAAATAGCCTGAAAAAGAAGGAAAAATACATTCAAATAAGTATTAAGCCTCAAATTAATAGCAATAATATTCTTAAAATCGATATACGTAAATATTTAACAGAAAAACATTACAATGTTTTTACCCCAACTGAGAAATAGCTTTACAGGAATCAAGTAATGTTATTTTCAGAGCCAGCTCAAGGGTTCTCAATAATGTAAGCAAAATTGAATTTTGCCAGCTCAAAAATAAGAACCAGTGAAAAAACAAGCTATAATCTCACTGTGCCTATCCAGAAAAGACAAAAAGCAGAGCCAGATGGAGTGCCTTGGTCAATGAGAGAGGAAGCAAAGTAGTGATTTTTGATTATGAAAGAATTTCCTCCCTGTCTTTCTCTTTGTAGAAAGATGAAGTGGATATCCAGGCCATAGTCATTTTGCTTCCCTACTTTGCTGTGTCTAGAAAAGTCTCTATTTACTCCTATAATTTGCAAGCCTAATATTCGTTGTGCTGTATGATTCAGAGCCTGCTACAACTGATCAAGAATCATAGCATCCTTCTGTCAACAGACATACACACAGAAAGATACAATACGCTTAACAGGCCCAATACAATTAACAGGCCCAATGTGACTGTTCTTTACATTTCTTGCATTTAAAGCAAAAGAAAAGGAATTATTTCATTTCACATCTTAATGTACAGTACTTATGTTTTTAATTCATCCCCTCATTTTTCTTTTGCACACACAGTATTTTTCTATTTTAAGACTGGTTTTGAATGTTGAACTCTTGGTAATGAATCTAATTAAAATTTACATGGTTTGACATAGTATAAAAATATAGCAGGGAAAAAAGTTACTCAGTCTGAGGGTCTATCCAAAACTGACTGTCCTCTTCAGAGTACACATGGTATGGACGCAACGTGGGCATTTCATCATTTTAGTAAGTGCTAAGTAGATGGACATTTACTTCAGTGTGTATCCCCTTTAAGGGGTCAGTGTTGTCATAAACCCATACAGTGTGTACTATGAAAAGTGATGGGCTTCCTGTAGATATGGTTAAATCCAGGAATGACATAGGTGTCTTGAGGCATACTGTATCACTGAGTAGTTTTAAAGCAGTTTCATTGGCAAAATCTTGCAGAGATGCGGAGAGGAACTGATAATTTGATATTACGTGTCCTGTTCCTTACCTATAGACTGTTTATTTCACACACAGGCCTTTCCAATATTCTGCAGCATTCAACCATTCAAATGCTGACATTTACCACAGTAAACTATTAGATTGATGGATTATTAAAAAATACCTAATAAAGTATAGTAAACACAATCAGTATAATGAAAGTGTAGTAAACCTAGGCCTTTGACACCGTTTCCCACAGCATT
>NW_009203376.1:0-759 GCF_000690835.1 Fulmarus glacialis | reverse complement strand
GTTTTTCATCTCCTGTTGCTTTGGCTGGATATGAGTTTCACTTAGGAGAAGGAAACCGATTCCCTAATTTTGCCCGATACTTGTCTATAGTTAAGAGAATGAAGACTGACAGATGATCTTCTCAGGATCTCAGCTGTTCTAATCTGACACTGCAACATCCCACCACAGCAATAAACCCCGTGTGTATCCCATAAACCCACGGCACTTTTCCTGTCTGAGTCTGACCACCATCTAAGGGAAACATCCCGTCCAGTTTTCTTTGCCCTGTTTCCCTGTCATGGGAGGTGCACAGTCCAATTCCTTCTGAGTTTTATTTTCAGGGAAATCCAGTCTGTGGTGTGCAGTGAGGCGCGCTGAGGATCACGTTGCTGCTTAAGTTGAGGGTTGATGTTCCTGTTATCCGTGCCACTTCAGCCTGGCTAAAATGCGGTAGTAACACTTCCATTCCTCCTAAGACTATGTCATAGACCCTGAGAGAGAAGATACTTTTTGCATAACGCTGGCCCATATTAGTCACTCCTGAACGCCTCTGAGGGGAGAGTTCTGCCCCAGGAAACAGAGCGTTGCACACCCACGTAGCCGAGACTCTCCTCTTGTGATGAAGTGTGTCTATTTGTAAAGCTGTGCAGAACAGCTATAGCAATTCAGATTCACAACTTATCTTAATGTTTAAGTAAAGACAAGTCAGTCCATATGTTTTCTCAGATGCCTTCTTGTATAAAACATTAGCTGTAACATGTTTTAGACTTTCTGAAGAGA
>NW_009203375.1:5178-11096 GCF_000690835.1 Fulmarus glacialis | reverse complement strand
GCGGGCGATGCTGCACCCCACAGCCCAAGGTCAGCACCGAGGGAAGCCCACGGGGGCACAGAGCCCCCATCCCCAGCAAAACCCAGGGGAGTTTTGGGTTTTGATGGTCTCGCAGCCCAGATTTTAATGTCAGAGGAAGACGTCCCCAGCGAACCGAGCCCCGTGTTGGCGCACAGCTCCGCAGACCCGGCCTAGAGCTGAGCCCAGCCTCTCGGGCTGCCTCCAGCTCCGCTCTCTTCTCCCCTACCCTTCTCCTGCGGTAAAAAGCCTTTTAAGCGTTGCACACAAAAGGAGAGTTATCCGGGGTGGGACTGCTCAAGATTTGTGGGCAAATTTTCATTCCAAATTTCATCCTATAGCCTAAAAAAAAAGTCATTTTCCTTTCTTGCTTCTCTAAGCCCAAACTATTAAAATCAGCAAACCTATTTGTATGATTAAAGTGCACACTGTTAGCCCTACGTCTTCTAAATAAATTTCAAAGGAATAACAAAAAACCTCTTTAAAGCACAAGCCTCTTTCTGTCTGCTTTGCATGCAAGATTGTGTCAGAACTTCTTTGAATCTGGAAGTTTCTTTTCTCTCACACTCCCCAACATCTATCATTTTGAGGCTACCTTAAAAATCTGCAGCAAAATATCCCCATATTTTAAAAATCAACATTGGATGCCTAGAACTGCTCAAGGCTGAGGAATTTCATTAGCACTTGACACTTTAAAAAACAGTGTCAGGTCAGGACAAACACATTTTCTTTGCTGCGCAAGATAAAATAATTTTTTTTTAGAAATGATGCATGAGAAATATGTCCCAAAACTACATTCTGAGATAGGGCAATCGTACTACCCTTCAAGTGTGACGTTCCCTGCTCCCCTCCCTTGTCCCTCATTGAAGCATCCCAACACGATGCTACAAACGCTTCAGCACCTGCCTGGACACCCACTCGCCATTTCACAGAGAAGGGAATTGGGCAACGGTGGCCCATTTGGCCACTTTCCGGACAGAGCGGAGCCGCTGAATTTCATTCCAGCACAAATCTGCGAAATACCTCCTGCCAGAGCTCCCCGGTCGCAGGAGAAGCCCGGGGTGTGCCCGGCTGGACCACCACCTCCGCCTCCTGGGGCTGCAGCACTGCTCCCGGGGGCAAACACCCCTGGGGGGACGGCCAGCACCGTCCCGTGTCCCCCCTTGAGGAACCCCAGCTCACGTCAGAGCATCCCCGAGCTGCAGAGGACATGGGGACGCGACCCGAGTAATTGGTATCGCCCCGAGATGCTTCATTCCCTGGCGACGTTTTCCAGCAGAGCTCTGGCTCAGCGCCGGGACGGGAGTCGGTGGTGTGGATTTCAGAAGCCCCCTGCGCCTCTCCAAGCTTCACGGGAAATCCAGCCACGTCCACGGGGAGCTGCGAGATGCTGCATCATTGGAAAACTCCTGTTCTTCCCCAAGTGCTTAAGCAGAACAGAAAATCCGAGCTCCGTGACTTGCCCCGGGCCTCCCCAGCCCTGAGCGAGCAGAAAGCCTGCTAATGCTTCAGCCAAGAGAGCATCTTCCCTCCCCTCAGCCATGGACATCTTTAAAATGTTCTGTGATGGAGAAAGAAACATTTCTTAAGTACCATTTGATGTCTCGGAATGGCTCCAGGGCTAGAGAAAACATGTTTATTTACTACTATGCTGATTTTAATGCAAAAGATTGTTCAGCGACTAGAGGAAACAAAACAGGCAACATTTTCCATAATGTCTGCAAAGCGTTCTTGGGCTGAGGAAAATATTTTCTTTCTTTCTCTCTCTTCCCTGCATTTTTTTTTCAATCTAGCATTTCAAATTGAAGAATGGCTCGAGGGCCGAAGAAATCACTTGATAAAATACCCAACATTTACATTCTTGCAGGAGAAAAGCTAACTTTTTTTTTCCCCCCATCTGAACAGTAGTTTAGCAAAGCAGAGGAAACAATTCCGCAGTACCCCACGTCCATTTAACCCTTCCCGGCTGCAGCTCTTCAGTTAAACATGCGCTGTTCACCGCAAAGCTTTAGAGATTTTGTTCCTTCTCTGAATTCCGGGCTCTAAGGACACTGAAGATGGTTAAAACACACTTTGCATCTTGCTTCCCAGTTGCATTTCTGAACGCCTGTGCGAGGCACCGGCCCGGCTGGGTACCAGACTCCCAGCGGTCAGGGAGCCCACGGCAAGGCACGGCTGCACCCATCGCTGGTGGAACCAGTGAGCAGAGGACAAATTTATTTTGTGCAGAGACGTGACTTTCCAGCAAACTCGGTAAGGAACAAGACCTGCAAGATCTTTCTAATCTTCCTCCCTCCAGACAGGCTGCCGTGGGGGCGGCCATCGGCGGGGCCGAGGTGTGCCACGGACTGGGCTGGGCGGCTGCCCAGCGCTTTGGGGCTGTGGGAATCACCACGTACGCACAGCAGAGGATGCTGGAAGAAATGCAAAAATTAAAAAGTCTGCCTGAGGGACTCATTTTTCTGAAGCGATCCTTCAGAGGACTTTGCAAAGCAGATCAATTGTCGTATTAGGATGAATTTCGGTAACGGGAAGTTTTCTTTGTAGGTAGAAACAGTATTATCTACGCGGTCCAACACATGCAACCAATATTTGCATTGCGCTGTGAACTACAAGGCAATCTGGTAGGGAGAGAAAATTACCTGCTACCAGAAACCTTTACTTTGATGGTACATTTAGCCAACACTTCAGCGTAATTGGTATTCATAGGAGAGAGGAGAGGACACGGCAGCTGTATTACAGCCGTATAAAGTTCATTGGAATTAACATACCATCATGAATAGCAGCAAATGACAAAACAAAATGTATCAGAAACCCTCGTTTACATACTTTATTTATTTATGGCAGAGGGATTTTTCCTCTCCCCATCATACCAGCCAAGTGAACTTTGCCAGATGATGAGTTTTGCTTTCTGTGCTCCCGCCTGCAAGAACAGAGACAATCTTTAATGTCCTTGCACAAAACGAAAACACCGTAAGTGAGGAAAGAGTTGGATCCTTGGGGGATTTGTTGCAGTCAATGTAGTAGAGCTGAGTGGCGTGGGAGGACACATAGGTTCTGGCCATATAGAGCAGTAACTATCTAGGTACACACCTCTCAGCCACGAAGCTCGGAATGGGTCTGAAGGGAGGTGTTATGCCTGCCTTTCCCTTTGGAAAATGCAGATAAAGAGGTTAAATGACAACCTGTGACCATCCCGGGAATTTATCTGCTGGCTCTGCCTCGTTAGTCTCTTGCTCCTCTGCTCCTCGACCGCTTTGTGGTGTCTTCATTTCACTTCCCACTCCGGAATTACACTCTGCTCCTATTAAGGAGCGTTGCTGGCATGTATTTCACTGGGAAAGCTTTAACCCTGCTGCAGTAAATCTCTCCTGGGTCACGGGGGGTCTCATTCCAACCCAGCGATGTTTTCATGTCAGCCCCGCAGAGATCTGCCGGGAGCCCAGGGCTCAGAATTGACATTTTGACGGTGTCCGAGCTCCCTGAACCAGACCGTGACCCTGGGAGGTAACTGCCATTGCAGCCCGCTTGTAACATCAGTAATTGCGATTGCCATCAGCCGTGATGGGACAATGAACGGCGTATTCGCCGCACCTTGCTGTTACCCATCACGCTTGCGGAGGGACGGGGTGCTAACACCCCGTTTTGGGCCAAGCCCCTGGAATCTTTGCTCAGCCAAAGCTGCAGGACCCAGGGAGACAATTTCTTACCCAAGCAAGCCTTTCGTTTGTTGTTTTTGGCGACCGTTCAGCTCAGTTATTTTTTCTCCCCCGGGTATTTTCCTTTCCAGCTTTGGTCGTGGTGCGGTGGCCCCAGCTATCCCAACCCTCCGTCTGCTCCGGCTCATGGAACGCCGACCAGAAAATGGGGAACACCGCTAGCAGGCTCTGCCACCTCCTTCCTGCGGGCAGGGCTCTCCCACATCAGCATCCCCAGTAACGTGACAAAGTCACTGGTGGGGTAAGGCACTGCCCAGAGCGAGCCAATGTGACAGAACTGGACGTAAGACTTGTTATTTTTTAGAAATAAAGTAAATAAAGTTCTGAGTCCTTTACATTAGACATCTCGCAAGGCTCGGGCACCGCGCTACGCCACACAGTTGACGTGGTGCAAACAGTGGTTATTTTGACTGCACTCAGGCTTACTTGGTTTACATTAAAATGATTAGGAAGAAGTAAAAACAAACAGAAATAAGAGTGTCTCCAAGGTGGCCGCATTGTCCTAACTAAACTGGTACAAGGTCGTGTGTGAAAAGGCTTTACTTGTTTGTAAATACAGAAATCCTTCAGATCCTGTCGTGAGAATTGCTCCCGAAGAGCAAGGCTCCGCTCGTTTCCAGCTGGGCCTCCCACGAGGTCGGAGTAGGACAATAACAAAAATAATGTATCGCTGGCCTGTTTTAATAGTTATTTATTACATAACGGTATGGTGGCTGTGCAGGCAGGAGGAGAGAAAACCCAGTCCCGGGAGGCATCTTCTCTCTGGCTGTTAATTCCTGTGCAGGGACTAAACGCCCGGGCTTAGCTGGAGGTGCCGGGCTCTGATGCTGGAAGGCTCCTGACCTCCCTCGACACAGACTGCAGACTTTTTTCCCGGGAGCAGCATTAAAATAAAATTTTCAGGAAAATGTCTACTTTCATCTTAAAGACTCAATGTGTTGGTGGGTAGAACCTCTTCTTGTAAATGATCTTGATATTTAATTGCCTTTACTGCTCAAAAGTTGTATTTAACTTGAACTGGCACAATTCACAGGACTTTACAAGTCCTTCTCTGGCTGACTGCTTTCTCTTCAAGGTCTGCCCGTGATTTCTGCTCCCAGATGCATCATCTTTCACTTGGCTGTGTGAGAATACGACTCGCTAGCGCAGGAACTGCCGTCCCCAGCAACTTGGGTGACTGCCACAACCCCTCGCCAGGACTAGCCCCCGCTGCAGGCGCTGCGCTTGAGGTCCCCTGTTTGCTTTAAAGAGTTTTGAAACTCGGGAAAGGAGCGTCCCTTTCTGGTTGAGCAGAGAGGGTGAGGCTGGGTTCTGTCTGCCCCGGTGACGCGGAGGGGTGTCTGCAGCCAGCCCGGAGGTTTTGGGGACACCGAGCAACACCCTCTGATGGCTCTCAAACCAGAACTCCCTGCAGGCTGTCTCAGGCTTTGTCACATAGTATGTCTCATTTTTTTGATACAACCATCACTTTTTCAAAGTCTTTCTTGGATAATAATTTTAATTAATTTTTAATTAATTTAAAATTGACTGCTCAGTTGACCGCTGAGCAAATAAATGGTGTCCAGCCTCTCCCTACAGATCCCCTTCCACCCCTCACCATTTTGTGATTTAGATGCACAGAAACACAAGCAAGATGCCTTAAATCAAGCAGCTCAGGTCACCTTCGGAGGGGCAAATAACTCTGGCCAGGTGGAAAGGGGACCGGGTGGCCGCGGGGCTGCTCTGCGGGAGACAGCGATGCCCTTAACGAGAGTGTGAAACCACCTGAGATGAAGTCGGGCATTTAATTTTTCTAAGCTAAGCATGTAAACGAAAGACTGGCAGAATCGCTCTGTGTTTCCCTTTCCTTTCCGCAGAAGAACATTTTGGTTTGAAGTGTCTGTGATGTGACTGGTGCAGCAAGTCACTCCTGTTAGAGCCCTGATTCATGAGCTGATGCTGCAGGGCTGGAGCTGGAAGCGGGGAACCTTGGCTCCCCGCTCCTCCTCTGCCGGGAGCCCAGGATCCGCTGTCGCCGGCAGGAGCTGCTGGGAAGTGGCTCTTTCACCACTGGAAATGGGCTAATACTAACACTGACACCCCCTGAAGATGTTACCTGGTAACGTTAGCGTGTGGACAGCTAAAGCAGCAGACCTGGGCTCCTGTCTTCTCCAGGGACAGCTCCGTGAGGACAGGCCGGGG
>NW_009203375.1:4824-5081 GCF_000690835.1 Fulmarus glacialis | reverse complement strand
CGTGAGGACGGGCTGGGGCAGAGGGGATGGAGCAGCCCTGCAGCTCGGGGCTTGACCCAGACGTCTCCTGAAATACTGCTGCTGGACATGAGATAGTCTGGATTTTTATGCTGAGCGATCGCGGGGATCTTCTGAATGATTAAGCGATAACGTATTTCATGGTAAGAATTTCAATGTCTTATGACTGTGAAATTTCCTAAATATTTAGCTCCAACATACTGTGAGAATGTCCTGAGCAAATGGCACCCGGCTGCTGG
>NW_009203375.1:0-4796 GCF_000690835.1 Fulmarus glacialis | reverse complement strand
CCCGCTCAGCCCAGCCTCTCCTGGGAGAGGAGAGGATGGGAATCGGGAAGTGCTCAGCAAATTACGGGATCGAGCCAAACACCTGCCCCTCAGCAGTGAGAGGTGGGGCAGGGAGATGACGGGTGGGAAAGACGCCCTGGATCGTGGGGTGCCTTTCGCACTTGCATAAGGATACAGGTAGAGGATGCTCTGCAGGGGCTGGCCGGGTGTAAATAACAATAAAATGTGGCACAACCCCCCGGATACTCAGACGGTTACAGTCAAACCAACTTCTCCGCAGGGTAAATGCTCCATGTAATTCGTTCTGCAGAGTTGATGGAGGATTTTAATATGGCAGCTATGGCAAAAAGCAGATCCTGAAGATGACCTCTTTTAAAAGGTTGGTGCCTTGCACACAAAAGATTTCCAAAGCAACTCCTGCTGCTGAATTCAAGCCAAAACTCTTAATATTTCCCATGCAACCGGAGTGTGATCTTATCACGGGAGCCGCAGTCAAAGCCCGTGCATTGGCACAGCTCCTTTGCTATTGTTGAGAAAGTCTCAATTCGAGAAAATTTAGAGTAATAATGATCCCTCCCAAAGCGCATTGTTACTCTTTACTCTGTATTTGCCCTGCTAGCTCCACCATTAAAAATGGAGAGGACAACCCAAGAAAAGCCATCACTTCAACTCCCTCAGGACAATGCTTGAAGCGATGAGAAAGAACTGCGCCAGCCAAAGATCTATTGGCAAGAAGACTTCAGCCTATTCATTCTCCAGATTTCCCACAACAGTTTTGAGAGCTTTTGTTTCCCATTGTTATAAGACAAATTTGTGATCCTCTCTTCATTAGGAGCTCTGCGGCGATGTGACGTCCCGCCCGGCCCCCAGACTCATCCATCGTTGTGGGATGTCTCGTACCTGCTCCAAGGTGCTCCCCGCTGGGCTGGGCTCACTGGTGCCAGGCAGAAGGAGGAACTGGAGCACCAGTTTATGCACGCAAAAGCACGGAAAAAAACCTGCTGTGATTTACCCACACGGAGTTCAATAAACATTAGATCTGATGGCATTCATCGTTTTTTCATAGCATGCTCGATTACTGCTTCAGTTATTGCTCAAATGACATCATTCCTGGCACAGGAATTGATTGATTTTTTAATGAATATTCATATGGCATTTCAGCCAGGAGTAGGCATTAATATTCCAAGAAAGAAGAATGAAACGTACATCCTAATTTAATGAATGATTGTAAATATGTATCTGATGGATAATGTGACGATGAGCATTTAAAAAGGCATCCATAGTCACCTCGGGTGCTGTTCTTAGAACAAAGGGGCAACCAAGATGCAGGCAGGGCAAACGGGGCAAGGGGAGAGGTGGGACTGGGTCACCCCGTCAGGGTGCTTCTGCCCAGCTTGTCACGACACAGATCTCCTGTCGCTCAGGTCACGATTCTGCACCCAGCCCAGCCTGCACCTTAAATGCCCCGAGATAAATCATTTAATTATTAGTATTAGATTGATAACACTTCCTGACCCCAGGTGATACTGGGGCTGCGATGTGGCAAGCACTGGAAAACACTGATGAGAGCGAGCTGCGAAGCTCTCCACGAAGAGGCAGGAGATGAACAAGGGAGACAGGAGAGAGCACCCATCCCCTCCGTGCCCACTGGGTGCTGGGCACCCGTCCCGTCCCCCCGCCAGCGGCTGCCATCCCACCCCGGCCATCCCGGGGGCTTGTTCGAGCCGGTGCTGCCGAGGCAGGCAGGTAGAGCGTCGGCTCTATCCTCCGTGGAGCTCTGTCATGTTCAATACCCTTCACCGTATTACGAATTCCAGGCTCGCGGTCCCCGAATGTACATATATTTGTCAGACACTCTTAAGATGTCTCCCTGTTCTGAGCACTGATCCTTTGTGAAGGCAACAGTTGTAGTGCTTAAACAGCGACAACGAACTCAGTTCTCCCCCCCTCGTGCTGGTCCCAGCTCTGGAAAGCGCTAAAACACGGGCTTAGTGCATCGCTGCTTACAGCCCCTTAAACAGGCGTTTAATTTAAATGCGTGTTCAGTCCCGTGGGGAGAGCACACACCTGAAGCATCTTCTGGAAGCAGGGCTTAAATCAGGGCATCGCCATTAAAGTCACCGAGGTGACAGGCGTGAAAGGCTATTTATACTCGGTGGCTTTCTATTGTGCAAGGGAGAGAACAGGCCCTTCTGCTGACAAAGCAGAAACGCGCCTCATCCCCACATGAAACGCAAAAAGTAATACCCTAAATTCCCTGCAACCTTTGCAGAATGGCAGCCAGGACCGCACTGAAATCCGCCCTGCACTGAGACCGAGGAGCAGGGACCCCAACGGGTTCGGAACTTGTTTTTTCTTTCCCTCTCCAATCAAATCAACCACTTGCTATTCCTCTTAGCAGCTGGCAGCTGGCAGAGAAAAAAAAGATACCTTTGTAGGCCAGCTCCTGCAACTCTGACTTAAGAAAACAGGGAAGGAAACCGGCTCTGTTCCCTCCCGTGCCCGGGAAGAGCAGCCTGCAGCCAGGGCTCTTGTTTGCGCATCAAGATGCGTGGGACCGAGTTTGCCGATAAAAATATATACAAAGTTATGCTTGGTATGGAACAAGCAGGCAGTCGCTGCTGAAGACTTCCCAACATCCTGCTTCTGGCTTGCCTCCAAAATACCAAAACAAAACAAAATTCAGTTGGCATCTCTGCAGATTGAAGCAAGTTTTCTTTCTGCAGCAATTGCTGAACAAACGCTTCGATACTGTGCCACCGCCCCCGTCCCTGCTTTCTCCCCCGAATCATGTGCTGGAAGGATGTAAAAGATGTTCAAGGTCACAGGCAGGCTGTGAACGAACGCGGCCATTGCCCATCTCTGTCCTCTCTGGTTTCGCTGCACCGTGTCATCCCACGGCGCAGCGCACAAGCCGAGGGCGATGGGCGCTTTTGCCCAGCGGGACCCGCAGCAGTGGGGCGGTTTCTCCAAAGGGCTGAGCCGCTGGGGTCAGCCCCCCTCGCGCCTTGTTATGCTGGGGGCTTTTGGACCCCCCCAGGGAGGTGCAGCTTGCACACCTGGGCTGAATTCAACCCCTTGGGCTTGCCGTTCACATAGGAAGAGCAAAGCCATCTTCCCCCTGATGGTCCCATCCACGCGCTGCTCTCAAAGGCAGCGGGTGTTTCTGTGCAAGCCGGGAAGCACGGCAGCGACCTGGGAGCTACAACGGCAGCAAACTCAGCCTGGGGAAGAACCCACAGCAGCGGCCTGAAGTGAGGGACTTCAGGATTTGGCCTCATATTTCTTGTGCTACGCACCGACACAAAGCAACGTACATCTTCTGTACGTACGCACATTGCAACTTGACCTTATGAGCATCGCTTTCAAATGTTTTATTTATTTCCCCAAGAACAGGCAGTTTTGTTTGAGAAGAACACAAGGTGAAATCCTGACCTCGCTGAAAGCACTGGGAGTTTGCCATTGACTCCAGCAGAACTCGATGTTTATCCAGAGCTATAGCCAGGTTACATGTCTTGGTTCTTGCTTCAGTTCTTTGTTGGTGCTTGATGCTCCAAAGGAAGAGACCAAAAAGCCCTTTCATGCATGCCCAAAGAACAAAAAAAGCAGCATCCGTCCCCTCCTGCCCTCTCTGGTAAGCAGTTACGGTCCTCAAAGCGTGAAACTTGCTTGCCCTTATTGTAGCACATTGCTATCATGTTGTTACTGATCATAAAAATTATCCTGTGTTTTCTCAAAACCAGGCACCGCATTCATCCCTTTCTGAAGGCGTTCGCAATTGTGAATATAGGCATAATTTAAACAAACAATCTCTGTGGAAACCACCCCCCTGCTATCGCAAAGAGAAGCGCACTCCCCTGGCTTTAGACAGCCAGATTTCAGAAATATATGTATTTGTGTGATTTTTGGCCTGGCTAGCGCTGCAAAGCCCTAACAGCAGCCCCCTTAAGCACAGCAATAGCTACTTCGCACCAAGCCTTCCCGTGCACCCAGAGGAGCTCTCTTTGTATAGTGTCTTAATCAGTACATAAAATGCTTTCAGTGAAATGCTGCCTTCTTCTGTTTATTTGTCACAACTGATGCTCTGGTGAACAGTAAATAGGAAATTTGTTGGCAAATCAGCACCACCAGCTTGGTTCATTAGGAAAGGCTGGAGCACAAGAGAACTGTGTGCAAGTCCCCGGTGTGACTGGCGCCGGCCCCTCAGTCCTTGAAGCTCAGCAAGTTGTGCAAATCCTGAAGGCACATAAATCTCTCCTAAAGCGAACCTGGCAAAACTGAGACAGCGCGTGTTTACGTAATTCTTAGCAATAAGGACTGGGTTATTAAAAGGACGTCAGCTGATCAAATCAACATATGCACAAGAAGAATTCACCACCAGTTCTCCTAGGAATCTAAAATGCAGCCCATTTTAGCTGCGCACGCTGCTCCCCCCCAGCCCCGCTGCATTGCACAACGCCGCGTTTCATGTTTGCCACCAGACAGTTTGCAGTCAGCCTCACATGGAAAAGAAGGAAGTAACCGTGCCTACATTGCACATAACTGCAAGCAAATGCGTTTCCAAGAAACTATTAAGCAGTGTTCATTTGAAGTTTAAATGAAAAAAAAAAAAAAAGAAAACCTTGGAAGAAATTTTCTTGGCTTGGAGCTTTTTATGACGTTCAGATTTTAAGTGAAATGCGCCCTGGCAACATCAGTAATGCAGCAAAGCCAGGCCGCGTACCGCGATGCGGTGTCTCGGGCTCTGACAGACAAAGCAGGGACCCAAGTCCCCCCCAGCGCCAGCCACCCGCTGG
>NW_009203374.1:2110-17719 GCF_000690835.1 Fulmarus glacialis | reverse complement strand
GCCCGCTCCCCGGGCGTCACCTGTACCTGCAACAACAGATCCCAGGGCCGCAGCAAACACCTGCACTGGATTCATGCACCAAACACCGGAGCATGAACAGGCCTCTGACTCACGAGGCTGGAAAATCTGCACCGTCACCCTCTTTGGCTCACAAGGAGAGAACTAAGGAGGGAGATGCTGTGTCTTAGTTCAGCCAGCGCCTTCTTAGAAGTTAATGCTGAGAAAGCACCATCAAATCCCGCTTGGAAAGAGCCTGCAGCCTGCTGAGTGTGCCATTCCTGTGTTTGCCCAGGCAAGGTTCTAGTCATTAAGCCTCCTCACTTCCTTTAGGTGGTTTTAATTTCTTCCACAATAGGCACACGTATCTGAGAACCGTGAAATAAAACCCTAAGTAGCTCATGACCTGCATGGCATGATGTAAGGACAAGTCCCTAACAAGTGGGCACAATAAATTTAAGAGTAGCTACAGTGTGTTTGACCATTACACTGTTCCCAAGGAAAGGCAGGAAAACTGTATAAAAAGTATCCTTTTCCCCCAAGACGCTGGATTACCCTGAGCCTAAGCGTGAGGAAATTCTAGAGTTTGCTCGCTTTTAAAGTATAGCTGTCATGTACTTTGATTCCCCTGAATAGATCCTCATTTTTATTTTAGAAATGAAGTTCAAGAAGAATCTGAAAGATTTCATACTTTTGTCTGGATTGTGTGACAACTTGTTTGCAGCAGCAGTTGTAGCTTTGAGCGGGCAGCCTGCTATGCATGCACAGATGAACTGTACAGTGTGTTCACAGAAGTTCAGCATCCCCGGTAGTGCCAGAATAATAGCACTAGTGCCACACAGAAAGCCTGTGCGTATGCAGTGAGGCGAATACGCTCAGGACACTTGTCATGGATCTATAGGTAAGCAAGAGCAGCAGTTTCAACTACCTACACACCCTGCACTGACCGTGTATGCACTGGAGTGTATCTCTTCTTAGAATCCTTGATAGAAGTAGATCAGTTCTGGTTTGAAATGGCTTACATGATAACTAAGCAGGACTCTAATTTAAAAAATATCTTAACTATTCTGCAACTCTTGAGAGAAAACTAACTTACTGAATAAGATTCCAGACAGTGAAAGCACTTTACAGTTCTTGGGAATTATCTGGAATGCATTCAAAAAGATGCAGTCCTGTTTGCGCTTGTGATGCATCTGCTGGTATGTCAGAAGTGGAACAAGTGTCTGCACCTTATGTTTGTGCAAGATGGGAAGCTGATGGTCTACTGATAGAGATTTAGAGCCTGGGGAATAAAAACAGTTTCAAGAATGACTGGTTGTATCTACATCTGTAAGGAAAGATTACCATAGCCTCTGGATCCAAGTAAGCATTGAAGAGGCTGAAGTTTCTGCATATAAGGAGAAAAAGCTTGAGCAAATCAAGATCTCTGTATCTGTTAATTCAAACACACAGGCAGCTGATTTTCTAGTCCAAAAGGACACTATATGGGCAGGGGTTTGTTTATGGAAGCAGAGGTGTGCTACAATGTTCAGATTTATTCCATATGGCAGTTTTCCTTAAAGCTACTCATCTAGAGTACTTTCTAGTTAGTGCTGTATAATAACTATTACCTATAATAGCTATAATAGCTATTAACATTTTTACAGCTAGAAAAAATTTTAAATAATGGGTAAGGTGATGTGATGTTCCTTCATGCTGCAGCATTTAGTATCTTCATCAATGACAAGGAGAGTGGGATTGAGTGCATCAGCAGCAAGTTTGCAGATCACACCAAGATGAGCGACGCAGTTGATTTGCTCGAGGGAAGGGATGTCATCCAGAAGGACCTTGACAGGCTTGAGGAGTGGGCCAATGTGAACCTCATGAGGTTCAACAAGGCCAAGTGCAAGGTCCTGCACCTGCATCAGGGCAATCCCCAGCATCGGTACAGGCTGGGGGAGGAATGGATTGAGAGCAGCCCTGCCGAGAAGGATTTGGGGATACTGGTGGATGAAGAGCTGGACGTGAGCTGGCAACGGGCGCTTGCAGCCCAGAAAGCCAAGCGTATCCTGGGCTGCATCGAAAGAAGCATGGCCACCGGGTCGAGGGAGGTGATTCTCCCTCTCTACTCCACTATTGTGAGACCCCCACCTGGAGTACCGCGTCCAGCTCTGGGGTCCCCAGTACAAGACAGACATGGATCAGTTAGAGCAGGTCCAGAGGAGAGAACCAAAAATGGTCTGAGGGCTGGAACACCTCTGCTATGAATAAAGACTGAGGGAGTTGGGGTTGTTCAGCCTGGAGAAGAGAAGGCTCGGGGAGGCCTTTCAATACTTAACTAATACTTTAACTAATTTGATATGTTCTATGATAAGGTCACTCACTTAGTGGATGAAGGGAAGGCAGTGAATGTAGTTTTTCCTGATTTTAGTAAGGCTTTTGATACTGTCAAAAAACCAGCACCCTTCTGGACAAGTTGTCCAACTGTGGGATGAGCAGGTACATGGTGCGCTGGGTGAAGAACTGGCTGGATGGCAGGGCGGATGGCAGTGCTCAAAGGGTGGTAGTGAATGGGGCTACACCTGGCTGGTGACCAGTCACCAGTGGTGTTCTTCAGGGCTCAATTCTAGGGTCTGTTCTGTTCAATATTTTTATCAACAATCTGGATGCAGGACTTGAATGCACCATTAGCAAGTTTGCTTATGATACCAAACTGGGAGGTGCTGTTGAGACTCTCAAGGGACATGAGGCCATGCAGAGCGATCTAGATAGACTGGAACATTGGGCAATCATTAATGGCATGAAATTTAACAAGAACAAATGGCAGGATTTCCACCTGGGACAGGAACTGAACTATTCTACTCTATTCTATTCTATTCTATTCTATTCTATTCTATTCTATTCTATTCTATTCTATTCTATTCTATTCTATTCTATTCTATTCTATTCTATTCTATTCTATTCTATTCTATTCTATTCTATTCTATTCTATTCTATTCTATTCTATTCTATTCTATTCTATTCTATTCTATTCTATTCTATTCTATTCTATTCTATTCTATTCTATTCTATTCTATTCTATTCTATTCTATTCTATTCTATTCTATTCTATTCTATTCTATTCTATTCTATTCTATTCTATTCTATTCTATTCTATTCTATTCTATTCTATTCTATTCTATTCTATTCTATTCTATTCTATTCTATTCTATTCTATTCTATTCTATTCTATTCTATTCTATTCTATTCTATTCTATTCTATTCTATTCTATTCTATTCTATTCTATTCTATTCTATTCTATTCTATTCTATTCTATTCTATTCTATTCTATTCTATTCTATTCTATTCTATTCTATTCTATTCTATTCTATTCTATTCTATTCTATTCTATTCTATTCTATTCTATTCTATTCTATTCTATTCTATTCTATTCTATTCTATTCTATTCTATTCTATTCTATTCTATTCTATTCTATTCTATTCTATTCTATTCTATTCTATTCTATTCTATTCTATTCTATTCTATTCTATTCTATTCTATTCTATTCTATTCTATTCTATTCTATTCTATTCTATTCTATTCTACTTAAAGGGGGCTTATAAGAAAGACAGAGAGAGACTTTTTACCAAGGCCTGTAGTGACAGAACAAGGGGCAATGGTTTTAAACTGAAAGAAGGTGGGTTTAGATCGGACGTAAGGAATAAATTTTTTACGATAAGGGTGATGATACACTGGACCAGGTTGCCCAGAGAAGTTGTAGATGGCCCATCCCTGGAAGTGTTCAAGGTCAGATTGGACAGGCTTTGAGCAAGCTGATCTAGTGGAAAATGTCCCTGCCCATGGCAGGAGGATTGGACTAGATGATCTTTGAAGGTCCCTTCCAACACAAACCATTCTATGATTCTATGATTCTATTAATTGGCTGGCATGCTTTAATTCCCTGATCTGCAACAAGAACTATACTAGGTTGATGAAATCTCAACTTGCGTGAAGAATGCTGTTTTCTCTCTCTCTCTCTCACATTCACATGGTGTATTTGCATTACACCATTTGTAAGCTCTAAAAAGTATGGGTAATTTCTGTGAAGAAATATCTCAGGAACACTTAGCATTGGCATCATCCCAATAATCTCCCTCTAGCTTCTCATGTGCTGCTATCTACAATGAATATATTCTATGCTTTGCATGACAAGAGATGCACAAAACGATTGATACTCTTTCAGTAGTCTTTCAAACTGCTTCTCTGTCAATTTAAGCAGAAGGGGAGAAGTTAACTGGAACCTCAAGGTTATTATCTTTCGTCACTATGGTAAGCATGAGCTGATCTCAGGTCAATCAATCAATAAAACTTTACAGAAGTGATCTAGGTAGCTCCTGGGCAGAAACTCTGCTAGGAATGCTATTTCACTGTGAGGAAGCAGTCACCTGAGCATTTGGATTCCATGCACTTGCAGTGTTTGCAAGTACACTCCTGCTACTGTCCGTCTTGTGGAATTCATCTATTTTCTGCATTTAGTTAATGTGGTGGGTTTTTTTTTTTGCTAAGTTACAACTCCTGGGAATAGCTATCTGCAACTGGCAGAACTCTGAGATGCTGGTTCAAATTTGATGTTGTTAAGCTGCCAATTGCAAGGCTGTGTCTCTAGTTCTAGGTGAAATAAACCACTATTTGATAAGTAATTCCCCTACAAATTAGCTGAAAATGATAACATACCATTTATGGCTAATATTTGTTTGCCACAGTGAGGTTTCTGAGATACAATTGGTTTTTTAAACCACTGTCTCTTTACGTCTATGTTAACTAGTTTTGATCCATTCAAAATGCGTCAGTTATCACAGTGCAATGCTGGATTTTGTGGAGTACCAATTCACATGCCTTAGAGAAGACGAGATGCATTACTAAGTATGCAGTGTTGCCTTGTTACTGTTTGACTCTAGAACTGTCTATTCTGTTTCTTTTGTAGGGCATTCAGGATATATAATGCCAGGAAGGGCAGCTGAGTGTAAGTGCTTTCTCATGCTCTTTTAAACCTTTAGCAGTTGTCATGTAGGAGGTCTGGAGGAGCAAAACGCAGGAAATATTTGGCAGAAGCAGCAAAATTTGGGCGACAGCTCTGTGAAATGCATAGTCCATGTGGGCCCTTACTTCCTTAGAACTGATTGTCAAAGGCTCTCATTAGACAGCAATTCTTCGCTTTTATGCGTTAGTTCCTTTAACAGGAATTCACCGAACACCTTGTCAGATTTCCTCAATGCAGAGTGACAGAGATTAGGGCACACATTATTTATTAGTATTCTTGTATGATGGCTGTATTTTCCTAGATCATGGTGGCATCTAAAACAAAAGAAGAACTCCAAGAAGGAGTTGCCTCCTTGCTTGAACTTCACCTGCAAATCTATTTTCTGCAGCTTCATTCGCCACAGAAAAAGACAGATCTCGTATTTTTGAAAATCTGAACAACTGTAACTGTCAAAGAAACTAAGTCACAAACTGAAAATATACCAAATGTATATGGAAGCCGCTAACTACTGGTTAATAGAGAATTTTACTTATTTATATGCTTGTTTATTTTATTTAATTAGGAATTTCATTTTATTTTAATTGCTAGTCACAGTTTACAAATTTTTATGACACAAGCTATGGAGAATATAGTGAAAAATGAAGATGCTAAAAAGATTAACGTGTGGCACCTCCACATTGCCCTTGAGGGTCTTTATAAAGGGTAGTAAGATATTACGTAGTCCAGTTATAGTTCAGGAACTGAATTGTATATGGTTACAGGAGGAGATCACATAAATCCAGCATCTGCAATTGTGAACAGCTATGTGACATATGATCAGTCCAAAAGGAACAACTGAACATCCCTCCCTCCATTTACATGACACGTACTGAAAAAAGCCAGACCCTAAAGACCCTTAGTACAAAAGCCCCAGAGCCATAAAACCTACAATGTACTGGCACAAGGGAATAGGAAAGCTCAAGCACGCCACCAGTGTCCTTCACACCTTCAGCATTTGCAGCTTTATCAGGAAAAGCGTCCCAGGAAGAGTACTGCCCCTACATTGTACAAGAAAACAAACGACTCCTATTATATCCTGCCAATATGACCTGGGAAAACTTTAAACTTGATTTTATGAGCAGAACACACCAATACGGGACCTGAGAAGTTCTTTAAGGCCACTGAGCATACTGGCACATGCCACTACTTATCCCACTGTCCAGTCCCTGTTGTTTTAGAGGAAGATGAAAGAAAAATTCCAGAAGCCATAATAGGTTGCAAGGGGAAAAATTCTAACTTCTTCCCAGCACTTAGCCCTTAAGCCTTGGGTAAATTAAATATAAATAAAGTGCAAACAAACTATAACCAGGGGAGCAATTCAGGTGTCTACACACAGGTGTTTAATGTCACTTGGGATGCCCTAAGGTATCTTGCCTGGCCTCCAGCTGCTGGTCGAGAAGGGTGTGAGTCTCTCATAGGGCTTGTGCCGCATCTGCTGTGTTTTAGATACCCTAAGGCACCTAAAATGACACTAAACACCTACGTTTAGGAACTAGGATTGCTCCTCAAGGGTCAGATTCATTAACTAAATGCAGGTGTATAACATGCCTACATGCAAGCTAATTGCCTTCTGTTCCCCTTTATAGCTGATGGAGAATAGGTGAATAAAATCAAAGGAGTATGGGATGAGTTTCATCTTCTAATATAGATGCTTATATTTGGCCAAGTCTTCTCTTAATCTTTCTCCCAGAGACAAATCAGTCTTCCAAAACTTCAGTTCTCAGTCTTCAATTTTTTTAACTCCAAGTTTACCTTTATCCTGTCACACAATCCATTCTACCAAGACCCAGCTTGAAACTTTAAATACTTTATACCAGAGCCTGCCTAGGAGGTGGGTGGTTCCAGAATTTCAGTCTTTAAATGGCTAATAGAGTAAAGAAATCGGAGCAGGTTTTTTACTCTTTCAGTTGTACTTTCAAACATAACTTCTACAGTAGGACAGATCAGTCTTGCCCAACTTCAGGCATCTTCATTGCTGAACACCTCCATGAATGTCTGATGTCCATACTACTATTACCAACCACCAAAATCTAGTCAATATTAGTCTAGTCTAGTGAAGTGAGTAATTGTCTCACACTAAAGCAGACACCCACATCAAGGCTGATGAATCCTACCATTACTGTACAACATTTTGTGAGCCATCAAATTGTACTAATAGTTCTTTTGTACTCTGTTCCAGGTCCATTTAAAAATATAGCCAGCACAGCTGAACATAATATTCCGATGGTTCTCTTACCAATGCTGTATTTGAGCAAAACTGACTCCCTACTCCTGCTTGAATATCCGTGGATGTTGCCATGGCATTGCACTTCAGCTTGTTGGCTACTCTGATACCCATTAGTTTTTGCAATGGTTGTTGGGATACAGTCTTCTTTTTATAAGAATTAAATGGATTCTTAGTTAGTATGTGTAATAACTAATTGTGATGCATCAGTTTATCAAGCGATCCAAGGTGCTCTGTATACCTGCCCTATCTTCTATTTTTATTGACTTTCCCAATAATCAAGTACCTAAAAGTTTTATCACAAGTTTTTTTACTTCATTGATCAAAATGTTAAAGAGATAAAACATAACTCTGAACTTTGTGCAAATCTGTTAAAAACAAACCTATCCAATGATGACTATTTTTTTAAACAAAACTTCTTAATAATTTAAAGTGCCTACTTTAATTTCGAACTGTTGTCTAGTGTATATCACAACTGCTTTTTAAACTATTAAGAGTACATGAAGGGGGACTATTAAATCCTCTGATGTAATACTGCAAACCATTAGCTTCGCATTGAATATTGCAAGTCAGTGAATATCTGGCTTGCATATTGCAACTCAGCATTTCACTATCCCATTCTACCTGTACCTGTGGTCAGATGGGTCAAAGCAAGATGAAAAGCCCTAAATACATTTATCCAGTTGTGCAGTGAGGAAAACTACTTCCTGACTCCTTCAGAGAAGTCCTACAATATGAGGCTTGATCATCATTGCTGTTTTAATGTATAGATGGAAGAGCAGTAGCCACGATTAGCATGCAGCACACAGTCCTACTCTACAAAAGGCCTGACTGATAGAGAAAAGCAGAGCGGAGTAGAGTAGAAAAGTGCAAAAAAGAGCCAAACATTCAGCCTGAACACCCTAGTCACTTGTACACACAGGCGATAACATTCCTCCCAGTAAGTATATTTAAATATATATATTAGAAAGATTTTTTTTTTAAATACCAAATGGCTGTGAATCAACCATTTTCTTAGCAAGCTACTTCATCGTTCATTTACTTTTATTGCAGTGAAAATGCATCTTATTTCACAAAGTAATCTTTAACTTCGGATTTTAACTGTATTATAATGCCTCTATTCGCACAATTGAAAAATTACCTAATACCAGATCTTTTTGTCTGTTCAACTGCAGTGTAAATCACTTCTCCGCTTTCTCCATGATAAATTGAACAGACTTTTTGTTGGTAGGGCTTGTCTCCTGGACAATTCTCCGAACTTTCTCGGGTAATTTAATTCATCTTCACATCACTGAATCTTCAATTCAATAATTGCAACTTTTGTTCTGGATTTCTGTATATTGTTACGTACCTGACTCTATTAAAATACATTTCATCAGATTGTAGTGTTGTGATTTTTACTATTATTTACTGTTACTTAGTAAATATGATATTTATAAACATGATATTTACCGTTTCCTCAAACTTTATGTTATCCTTGAACTTTACTAGACTATTTACTGATTACATAAACATTTTATTGATCTCCTGAGCAGCACTAGAGAAAGACTCAATTGCTGGTAAGTCTAATAAAAATGAACATTATTAATACCTTTTCTTTAATGATTGATACTAATAAATTACTATTTCATTAACTACCTAATGCAAGACCTGTTAATTTAGCATAATGTAGGATTTTAATCACATTTCAGAAAGCATTTATTTAGGTGATTTGGAGAAGTCGAGGCTTATTATAATAAGTATACTTACACCTTCACCAACCAAAACTGTCTATTTTCTTGAATCCCAGAGGGCATACAATTAGATCAGGTTTTTTCCTTTGTATAAATTACCTTGCACTGGCAGCACATGGTTTCATTTGCATTATCCTGGCCTTTCAGCTCACTTGGTTAATTTTTTTCCAAAATTCCCTGCAATTATCTCTGGATTTAATAATTTCAGCATTTATTACCACTTACTTTGAGTAAACTTCGTGAGAGATCTTATTAATGGTCTTTTGAAAGTAATGCACTTTTATTCCCTGAAATGATCTTACCATATTTATCCAGCTAATGACTGGCCATTAGGGTATGGATTTGTGATCAAATTCCTGCGAAGTAAACTTAAGTTTGCACAAACATAATGATCCACAGTACCCGCCATACATGTTCCTTGTCATGAATGAAAGGCAATTACTTCTTCAACAGAAGTGAATTGTAATACCTTGCATTTACCACAGGGTATTACGCAGTAAAGTACATGCATACAGACAGCTGCTCTGAAATTGTTACTCTGTGATGACACACCTGAATGTACAGCGTTTTTGTGTGCACCCACATCCTTAATCTGAAACTCTATTCAAAATAACATATTTCAGTTTTCTCTGTGTAAATTATTGAGATGGCTTTTCCTCACATAAATCCTGATGATTTAGATTGTAATTCTCCAGAAAGAGTATAGTTTTTCCCAATCCCATTCCATGCAGTATACTGTACTTTGTACTCCTGTGTATTGTCTTCCTTAATATTAAACATTAATGTAAAAGCCCCTCTGAACATCTTTGCATTTCACCTGCCATTTATTCATATAAATTTCTGTATTTTCTTTCAGGTTTCTCTAAATAAAGAGTGCACAAATTCAGTCTCTCCAGGGTTCATTCTCACTATATCTGAACCCTTTCTTTACCGTATGTTTCTGGGAGAACAGAACATAAAATCAGCTGTACTGGATCGGATCAAAGGTCCATCAAGCCTAGAAACCCATCCATCTCCAATAGGGACTAAGAGCAGATGATGTGGAAAACATATAGGCACAGGCCAAGCATTTATGATTCTTCACAAGCTTCTCTAAGCCAATGGTAGCTACTTGAGGCTCAAGAACCTCCTGACTCAGATATGCTTTAATAACCGTAGATAGCTTCAAAGGATTTTACTATCATAAAGTCACACAGTTTCCCTAAACCCATATCAAATTTCAGCATCTACAGCAGTGGGAGGCAATGAGTTCTATAGCTCAGCAATACAGTCAAGAACAGTCTCCTCCTCGTTTGAATCTGCTGCTTGTACTTTGTTTTTTTGCTTTGGATAGGAAAATCAGTATCTATTGACTCTTGTCATGCCACTCTGATTTTATACATCCGTCCACTCTCCCGTCACTCATCACCTTTCTAGATGGATAACCCTAACTTATTCAACTGCTTCTTATATGGAAACCGTTCTGTGCCTCTGATGATCCTCTAGTCTATTCTCTTCTCTGAATTTGTTTCACTCTGCTGTATTCTTTTTTGAGATGGTGGGACTGGAGCTGCAAGATGGAAGTGAAATATGGCTTTATATACAGTGTTTACATTCTGTTCCTTTCCTAATATGCCATTTGCTTTTTGACCACTAAGGAGCAATGAGCATCCTGCTGATTTATAGGATAGGATTACTATGCTTCGTGTTTTGTAATTTTAGTCCTGCTGTTGCTGAACTGCCCCAGTGACAACCAATTGATTCTCCTATATCCTAAGAGGCTACAGACAAACAGCCTTGCTGGTTCAGTTGAATATACAGTTACAGTAAAAGACTCTGATGAAGAGTCACAATCCCATTGTACAAGATGAAGTACCAGCAATTATTAAATTGGTTCTTGCTTAAGACAGTCTCATAATCTAGGCCCCATTAGACATGATAAACAGTTGAAAGAGAAAAATGAGCCAAGAGGTACAAAGGAACAACTGGAAGATGTGCAAATTTAGCATTGTACATATAATCAGTTGTGGAATTAAGTGGTCTGCGGGCACTTTACTACAGGTAGATAGCTTCTATAGAGACATTTGAAAAACAAATTTTTGACGGAGTTTCTTGGCATAAGGAGAAGCACGGGAGAACCATCACAATGCCTAAAGGACAGGCAAAGTAACTGGCATCAGATAGAGAAAGTCTGTTAAGGAACCATGTGCTTGGTCCATGTGCTCCACCATGAAGAGCACATAGACCAAGATGAAACATTTGTGAATTTATTTTTACAGGGATTCCAGACTAGCTTTCATTTATCATTTGACAAGTCACCACCTGGCTCCCATCTTCTCCATACAAGCCCTGCAGTACTTTGCATTTACTGTTCCTCTGATTTTGCAGTCACTCAGAATTGGTATTTCATGAAGTCAGAGAAAAAAGCATTGATCCACAGTGTCTTCTCTCCATGCATTCTAGAAGACTGTTATCATTATTTGGCATTTCATGCAGTTCTCTGCTATCCTAAGCAATCATTTCATAAAATCATGTTCATAAACTTAGAAGTATCAAGAACACCAGTCATGATCAGAACCTTACCATGTTAGATAATGAGTGAACCCAAACTGCAAAATTCAGTTCCTTCCCAAGAAATCCTTCCTCTTAGTAGATGGGACAATGATGAACACAGACAGGTACAGAGAAAGAAGCAAGTATTCACCACACTAGCTCTTTAGAACTTACTTTTTAGCATGCTAATATAGGATAGTTTGTTTTTTTTCAGGAGGAAGCTGAAGGAGAAAAAGAAGGCAGGCTTTGTAGCTGTTGTGAGTAACTCCTCCCATGCTTAGGGGCAGTGGATAAAGGAGAGCACGAAGGAGCTTGTTGAAAACTTAACAAGTGGGAGATGAAGGCTGATATAATGGGGTGATGAGAGGCAAGATTCAATCTCTCAGCAGCAAAGGTCTCCTCCACCCGTCTGCTTGGGCTTTCCCAAAGACACTGGGTTGGTTGCTACTGTGCCAATGCACCTCTGCACAGGGAGTACTGACGCAATCACTTCCCTCCTCAGCCAAAAAAACATTAGCAGGGGAGAAACAGGAGGAGAGAAAGGAGCATGCAGCTATCTGTGGGCAATTATCAAGAGCTTTTTTTGAGGAGGGAGTCTCCAACAGAAATTTACCTTTAGCTTGGCCTGAGGCCTGCTTCTGTTCACATTGGTGTAATTGGGAGTGACTTTACTAGCTTTGATACTTATCACAAACATTCGGGTTTTGTGATGCGCAAAAGCTATCAGACCCTTTTAATATTGGAAAGAGTACGCAGTGATGGCATCACAGTCTACAACTATCCCTGCACAGAAAAACGTTCAACCATAAGGAAATGTTTAATGTAGGGAGAGCAGGGAAAAGTAACTGACAGATGAAGCTAGATGTAAAAATTCTCCCTTTACCTCTGGATTAACACCAAGAGCAGAAACTGGAAAAAGTATAGACCTGTTGGCTTGTGCATCATTTGCTTCCTGTCCATATTATGTTCCGTTTCAATGGACTTCAACTGTTTTTTTTCTAAAAGAGTAGCACGAAATTCTAGTTTCAGCTATGCTGAGTGGATGATCACCACAAAGCCCTACAGATTTAAAAAAAAAAAAAAAAGGACCTGCATTTTTCTTGATTCTTTGCGCCAGATGTGAATCGAGAGCGATGGACCGTATTTACCCAGTCCAAGCAAAAGGAAACTGGCTCAATTTTTCCTTTCTCTCTCATCTGCTGCTGCCTGATGTCAGCCGCTGCTCATGTCTCAGCACCTCAGGCTGGCTCTATCTTCCTTCCCAATGCTGACTCCAGTGCTTGTTGTTACGTGTTTTGCCTGCACAGCAAGTTCCCAGACTGCCTCTCAGATGATCACTTCCCTGGCTGGACCTGCTTCTCTGCTTCAAGACACTCCCAAAAGCTGAGGCCTTCGTAGGTCTGTATGCACCAGCAGAGGGAACTGCTTGAGAGGAAGCAAGGCAGTATCACTCTGGCTGGAAAGGACTAGTAAGGTAAGATCTCTGCCTGAGACCCCATGCTTATGTGCAAGTATAGGCACAATTTGCTGGGCTTAAACACCTTGTCTTTTCATTGCCCTGCATACCAGCGAGAAAGGCAACACAGACAGAAGAATTTACTTTAGCCTGCTGGACTCCACAGCCAGCCACAAAACCCCTCTGTGCTATTAACGTTTGAAGGACTTCCAAACCCTGGTCAAGAAATGAATCAAAGCGATTTTGAGAGTCAAAGAAGCAGCAAATGGTACATCCAAGAGAAAAATGTAGAGCAGCAATTTCCGAATTGCGTGGGCCACAGCTGGCCCATGCACCATGTTCAATGACATCACTTAAATCTCTTACGGTGGGCTGTGAAAAATTTTCAGGTTTCCAAAATGACTAGAACCCCCAAAGTTTAGAACTCCATTATTTGAAAAAATGTATTTGGCCTGATAAAATAGAAAAGATTATGTGAAAACAGGTTGCTAATTTTCTGGAAGGGTCAGTTTTAGGAGAGGACAGTCATGCCTAAGGTGAAACTACTTGAACAGACATTGTGACAATCAGACATGGAAACTGTTGGTTTGCTCTCAAGAAAACGTTGTACTAGATAAATGATTTGCGGAGGGACCTGTCTCCTGGAATATGGTTTAAGGTGTGGGTTTTTTAAATTCTGCATTGTGTGATGGAGGGACAGCTAGTGCCTTCTAATCCTGCTGCAGCAGACTGAATAACCTATATTAAGTGACAGACACGCTCATCCGTTCCAGAAGCTACTCCTACATGTGCTAGCTTCCTGTACTAAGGATTGGACTTCTACTGAGAAAGGATCTCTCAATTGAAGGCCTCTCACTTGCCAATCTCACAGTGATGTGCCTGTAGCACTTTTAGTTTTCAAGCATACCCCAGAATTTCCTTGGTTAGCCATAGCACATTGCCATGGAAATTTTACAAGAGTTACGGCAAAGGAAGCTGGATACCTTTCTATTAACTGCTCTTCTCACCAAGCAAGGCTCAGATATGTTCCCCAGAACAGCATGGTGAAATGTGGGTAATAGTCTGAATTAGACCCTTTCTCAGCCACAACTGTGTCTGCTAAGTCGTCACAGCTATTATTTTTCCTCTTTTGATTTCCCTTTCTGTATTTCTGCTGAAGTCTCTCTGTGTTCTCATTCTCAATGTTCTCTCAGTTTTAGGCTGTAGGCTCAAAGCCTGGGTTACTGTTAAAATTTCTGTTTAGAAGATGAAAATATGGAATTTGTTATTCCTGTTACAATGTCATGTATACAACTCCCAGGCCTTTTCTTTTGGTCATCTGACAGCCTCTACTGATGACCCTATGTTAAAGCATCTGAGTGAATGTGATCCCATTCTTTACTCTAGATGGACTTATATGGATCTCAGTCATCATTTAAAAAAAATGGTATGTCTGCCTGCTGTAGTCTAGGAGTTTCACTTCATCTGAAGTCATGGTCATCAGATGAGAAAGTGCTTCAATTGATTTAATCAATTCATTCACTCAGCTTCCAGAGATTACAATTTTATCTTCCATATTATACATTTGTCAGCTGACCCTACGAACTGGCTTAATAAACTATTTCTGTGTCTCAGGTGAGTAGTAAATGTCCTGAATGCTACAGGCATGTGGCAGAGCAGAACTGGGAGCCTGGTCAGCACCTCAGAACACCACCTGGACTCCCAGTCACCTCTGCTTATTACTCAGTGCAAGGGATCCCACAAAATATTCTTTGCTGGAGAATCAGGAAATTAGCCAGACATTCAGAATGTCCAGGGGATCTTCCTACAGGCCAGAGGAAGGGAAAAGTAGCAGAAAAATTACATGTCGTAATTTTCCTTGTGAAGTGGTTATTGAGCCAGCATGTCAGCATGTCAATCTTAACTGTCCTATGCAATAAAGGGTATGGAGTGGCATGTGTAAATCCAACCTGTAGAGAGTCACTAGGGCAAAACCTGATGTTTACAGTTACTGAAAAATGAAACGCGATCCTGCGTGGAAAAGGGGCCTCTTACAGAGACCAGATTACCTGAAGAGATAGAATCATAGAATAATTTAGGTTGGAAAAGACTGTTAAGATCATTGAGTCCAACTGTTAACCTAACACTGCCAAGCCCACCACTAAACCATATCCCTAAGTGCCACATCTACGATAGCAACGCTCATGCCAGGCTTACTCTCTTTCAATCAATACCTTTCCTTGGATTTTTATTTACTAGGTAGCAGGTATAAGGAAGTCTAAAACAGAGAACTTCAAGAAAAGGTCCAACAGTGTAAGGTATAATTTGGAGAAGGAGAACTGCATGCTGCCCTTGACTTTTACTTTCCTCCATATCCTGATTTTAGAAATGCACTCATTAGGGCTTCAAAAATCCAGCCAAATGGGGCTTGATAAGCCGTCCAAAAGTGTTCCATTTAATCATAAAATACAAAGAAGTCCAATCCTGCAAGGTTTGGAGTTGAATTTCAATTGCTTGGAAAGTTGTGATTGCCTGAAAAATGACCTGTGTACCACAGGTGTCCTCATCCATGACACTGCTCTGGCACAGTCATACCAGACTGTGGTATGTGACATTTTCACTTTTTCCTTTGACATGCAATTTTTCCC
>NW_009203374.1:588-2079 GCF_000690835.1 Fulmarus glacialis | reverse complement strand
TACAACCATGCAAAGAGCATAACTTTTTTTTCCTCAGAATACTACTATTTCCACTGCCAGGTAACAACAAATACAACTCTCTCTTAGTCCCTCAAATACAACTTTAAAGCCCCTCAGATAAATGGGAGTTAGGCCAAAATGAAAAAAACTGTCTCTTCCCAAACTGCAGGTCTTCTGTGGCCTTGTAGTAGGGTGAAGACACGCTGTGTTTTTTCTGTCTGCTTGCCTCTTCATCCAATGAAAACGTATGCTATTGTAGGCTGTGCAAAGGGATCCCGGGCCACCAGTGTTCTGCCCTGCTGTAATTGTCACTGCTCTGTTTTGGGGCTAGTTTGTTGTCTAGAGTTGTTACTCTCATATGTTTGGCTTCTATCACAGCTGAGCTTATTGCAACCTTCATGAATTAGATGTTTTCAGCAAAAGGAGGATGCTATAGGCATCCTTTTGTCTCTTTACAAGTGCCTCCTCCCCCTCTAACTGTTTCAGAAGATAGAGAACCTTGGTCCTCAGGCCAGACAAAAGCCATAATTGACCTCTATTGACCTTAGTCAATTTAGAGTGACGGGAGCACAAGACCTTCCCCTTCCTCTCTGCTCACACACAAAACCTGAGGTCTGTCAGGCAGGCGCACATCTGTGGAAAAAATTAGTGAGTTTATGCACATGTACCTGTGCACGCATGTGTCCACACGCATCTGTCTGTGCTTTTGCATGTACGTGCATGCATGTCTGTGTCGCTGCTTGCAGGCCATGTCGGCAGACAGCTACACACCCATGCATGTGGAGTGAGGTCAAAGCAAGTAAAGGCGCAATGGGCCTCAGGAGTTGTTTCTTGTCTCTTTGCCTACTGCAGACCTTGGCCGTTCCAGCGCTACCACCAGCGAAGTCCTCTTTGTCACAATCTCTTGACCACACATCCCTACAGTGTTTCCTATACAAGGAGGCGGCCAGCTCAGGCTCTATCGTGGGAAGCTGAGTCAGGCTACAAGATCTCTTCCCGAAGACAGGGATAAGTTCGGAAATATCCACTCCTTGGGGCTTTCTCAAAGGAGATGGGACAGAAGTTCAGTGAAACGTTCACTAAGCAGTTTTGATCAGGCTACCTGAGGACTGACAGATCCGTTCCCTCACCAGCCACAATGCCTGCTGTCTGTGCTGGGACATTCTCCCTCCCTCCTTGCCTCTCCCATCTCCTCCTGAGACTCTCCCTTCTCCCACGGGGGCAGTCATGGCGTGGCGGGGAGCTCCTGCTACTGGAGCCTTTCTGCGTTGAAGCAGCCATCTCCTGCCCACAGACTACCTGCAGAAGTCCCTGCCCCAGATCCCGAGCGCCCAGCCCTGCGCAGAGGAGCGGGACAGGACCTCCCCAGCCCTTGCCCGCCACCTCACGCGGCCATTCGGGTACCCCAGGAGGGGGCTGCATTTGTCCTACCTTCCCAGGTGAGCCAGGGCAGGTGGTGGGTCGTGCTCTCTGGCTTTCCGGTCCCCTGGA
>NW_009203374.1:0-502 GCF_000690835.1 Fulmarus glacialis | reverse complement strand
TCCGCGTCCGCTGGTCGTCCCCGCAGCCTGATTCACGGGCACCTCCGAGCCAGCGAGAATCAAGCTCCACCCAGGGCAGAGGGTGAGTAAGAGCGAGAGAAAGGCAAACTCCGGAGAGTTATTCCCTCCCCAGGATTGCAGGGGAGCCAGAGATAAGGGCTGCACATTCCTGAGCCGCAGGCGGCCTCTCCCTTCCCGTCTGCCCTGAGCCTGTCAGACCAGCTCGGGCCTAGCTGCAGAGCAGGCCTGGGAGCAGGCTCAGTGCTGGCAGCCGGGCACGGACCCTGGCCACCAGTCCCAGACTCGGCCTGGCACACCTCAGTCCAGCAGCCGCCCAGGGAAGGAGGGGTTGGGCTCATCAGGGACTTCTCATGCTCCGGGGTCCATTCTGGGGAGACAGCAGCGTGCTGCAGCAGTAGCTCCCGGGCAATGGCACCACTGCAGCAGGAGCGATGCAGCACAGGTTCAGGGCCCTGTGCCTTTCTCTTCCACAGCAGTGTGC
>NW_009203373.1:50657-52462 GCF_000690835.1 Fulmarus glacialis | reverse complement strand
GGTGGTGGGGGACGAGACGTGCTTCGGTGTCCCTCGGCCCAGGGAGGTGGCTGCAGGCCCCGGTGGGATGGGCGCTGCATGTGTCAGCAAAACTGGAGGAAGGCACCATCCCCACAGGGGTGGAGCTGGGGAGCTGGGGGACATCGCCAAACCCCCCAGCGAGGGAAACCACGGCCACCCCAGAGCACCGAAACGCCTCGAAGGTGCATGCTGAAACTTGCGTTTCCCAAGACTCTTTTCAGTGGTAGCGAGCACCCACAAACGGGTTTTTACAACGATGCCTGGAGAAACGATGGAGTCGCACAGTGGTTTTGCACCAAGTAATCCTTTGACGTTCTGCACCACGCGTCCCCGTTTCAGCAAATTCACAAAAAGGGCTCTTTCAGAGCACAGCGCTACGAATCACAACAGCGTCTATTGTAAACCCAGGAGGAAAAGGAGTGAAAAATGTTGCCGAGTTGCCATACAGCACTTCACGCAGCGCATACCAAAAGCAAATATGTCAGAGGAAAACATCCCTCATGAAGCCAGGGATGGGTAGAAATGTTTCTCATCTGACTGATGAAGATCTACAGAATTGTGTCAAACTTGGAATGAGCCTGGCTCATATTTCGTATTAACTATAAATTGAGCGCTGTTGAAAAACACTGATGAAGGTGGCTGGAAGCCCTCTGTTCGTGCTGTGCATGAAGCGCACTGTCGGCGGTGATAGGACCGTCACCACACGCCGCCCCTTGCTCCAGCCCTGACCTTGTGGGAATATCCGCGGGGAAGGGAGGACAGTTCAGTTTCCAAAGCACAAACTTTTTTATGAGGCCAAGATGTTTCCATTCTATTTGAGTTGCTCGCCTGCAGCGATGTTCTCTTATACATATTGTACTTTCCACGTCATCTACTACAGGCTCCCGAGGGACAGTATTCCGCAACCTAAAAAGAAAAATCCTTACAAAATATGCTAAAAGTGAAAAAGGACACGTGCTCCTTACAGGGTTTCCATGAACAGCAATGCAACAAAATTAGGGACAGGAAATACAGAAATAGTGAAATCTGTACCGTGTTTAACCAAATTTCACTATATATTTAAATGATCGCCTCCCTTACATCCCAAAATAGAATCAAATATGATTTATTGCAGCTGTTGCAATAGCATCTGAGGACACTTCCTTCCCCTTTGGCCTCAGGATCAGAACAACTTTGTGCTGGGTACAATTATGGTGCTAAAATGGCAGTCTTGTCCCCAGACAACATCTTCTGAGGTTACTGACGAACCACATGGCCGAATTTTTAACGCATTTTACCCATGATCAGGCTCCACATAAGGTGAAATCCCAAGCACACAGAGAAAGGGTGGTTCCTCGTGCACATCACATTCCATTCTGTTCCTTTCTTATCTCCTCCAAAGATGCTTTTTATTTGCTTTTCTCAACTATGAGGGTATTTAATTACTGAGAGCAAAAAGGTGGTTAAAACACTACTTCTGTTTAATGCAGTGTGAGAACTGGCCTTTGGGCTCCAAATTTGCAACAAAGAACAAAGACGGTCAGACAAAGCTGCAAAGATCAATCTGTTGTTGTTTGGAACACATTCAGGAACCGCCAGCTACGAGTTTTATCACAGCATCTGCCAAAGCAACCGGCATTTCTCCAGCACCACATTTAGCATTTCTGCTCAGAAACGAGCCGTACTTCTCCAGCCATGTCGCCATAACTTCAATATACAGTGGAAAAACATCTGAGATATACTGGAGGCAAATGTAACCATTACAAATAGACTTTTAGAAGAAAGATGATTTTTGCCAGTGCTAG
>NW_009203373.1:0-50626 GCF_000690835.1 Fulmarus glacialis | reverse complement strand
CAACAAACGCCATTTCCCAATGTGCTGGGATCTTAGCAAGATCACTCTGGCTCTGTTCATCTGTTATTCCTTCTGTAAAATGTATGAGGAATAATTATATCCAGTTTTAAAACCAATTTGACATCCTCATATGAAAAGCACTATGGTAATGGCAAATATTTTTATTTTTAGAATGCTTCATCTCTGAAGATGTGTAGGAGTGCCAACAACAATAAAAATAGAAAATCTTATAAAAACCATAGCCAAAAGCAACATAGACCAATAAATAAATCTGTAAAAAATTCGGTGTGGAAATAACATAATCTCTGTGCAGCATGCAAAGGCACATATCTTTGCATGGAGCAACCCAAGGAGTGGTTAGTGAAATCTCCAGAATCAGCTGAATGTTTTCAAAGTTGCTCTGAGTTTTGCAAACATTCTCCCTCTAATTTAAGCTATTGTTTTTCCAAGAGAATCTGAATTTAAAACATGGTTTTCTTAGCTAAATATAAGTCCATTGTGCACAAACAATGAAAATCTCTTTTAAAAACAATTCTTATTCTACATGCCAAGGGTTGTACAATCTCAAATAGTGTGAATCCTTCTGCATGGTTTCACTCAGTGAAAAGACTATTCCGACAATCTAGAAAATCAGCTAAGGATCATATTTGAAAACCTCTGGCTTTGATTCTATATCTTACTCACATGATTTCAGAATTAGAGCCTAAAAGTTATGACTGGGGGGTGGGAGGGGGGAGAAGGAACTTGAGAATAGGTTTAAAACTTTTGGAGAATATGCTGCTTTTTAAATTATTACTAAAACCCATTCTCTCTGGACAGAGATTTCTGCACACAGTGGAAACAAGCTTTGGTTAGAAGCACAAGAAGCCTGAGCTAGCGCATAAGAAATTTAGATTGAACCATATTAGCAAAGGAACTAGAAATCGATTGGTCTGCTTCCAAGATGCAGTCTAAAACTGCTTTCACATTTGTTTTAAGCAACCAGAAGCCATCACAGCTGCCAAAAGAAGCAGTTCAACATTTCCTCCACCACTGGTCTTTCATTCCTGCCCCCACGCATCTCCTCTCTTGTGTCAGCACTAGCATCCGTACAAGCACATGGTAAACAGCTTTTCCAGACTCTCCTCGTGCAGCAGCTGCTCCATGCCTGCGATCATTTTTGGTGCCTGCTCTGTGCCTTTGCAGACTCCACTATGTTTTTGAGATGCAAAGAATTGCATGCCACACGGGCGATGGGGATGCTCTGAGGGTTTATGTAAGCAGCAAAATGCTACCCTATGTCTCCTTCTCCATTCCCCTCCCGAGGATACTCAACACTTCGTTGGCTTTTTTGTGCTACCGTTGCACACTGAGCTGATGAGTGTGAACTGCCAGTGATGACTCCAAGCTCTCTTTCCTAATTTATGAGTGCCAAGTCCAAGTTCAGCATCATTTAAGCATAGTCTGTATTGTTTTTCTCTAGATGCATTACCTTACATTTATCTAAACTAAAGCTCACCCGCCGACTTTATGTGCACTCACTCATTTTTGTAAGATCCTTCTGGAGTTCCTCAGCACTGGCACAACATTTGGTTACCCAAAAGGACTTTAACTTTCGTTTCCATTGATTGTGTGGCCTCTCTTTTGGAGCAAGCCAGCAGATCTGTATTCTTTCAGGAATCTCTTCGCTCATATAGAATATTCTCCATAATCTTGCTTAACTTACCTGGCTTTTTTTCCTGGGCTGAAACTCTTCTGGCCACGTAGAAGCTGATAGATATATCATGTTGTTTTTATAGGAGGACTATTGTGATGAATAATTTTATATTACTCACTAACATATGCTTTTAATAGCAAAGAGTAACAAAGGTTCCAATATCCTACACTTAGAGAGGCGGACAGTTACATACTAGCTAATCCCAAATTTATAATGTGTCCAGCTCAATAACACATTTCAAAGTACCCTGTTAATTGACCACAAGATTTTGAGCATTTTCCTATTCCTCCTCTCGTTTTGCCTGTCCTTACAAAACTTGTGTGAGATTAAAGCACCCTGGTAATGAAATTTCCTGGAAAAGATTTTTCAGTGTTTGGGTGTTTGCAAAAATCTGGAAGAAAATTTACACTGGAAGATTTGAAAACCATTCACATAGGAGCCATGTCCCAAAAGACACATGATCTGGTGGCTGCATCCCAGTACCATGAGTTGGGTAGCCCTCCAGACATTTTGTTCCACCTCTTCATCAGCTGACTGTCATGATGGTCAAAGTAATAACTGTTGGTGCTTACACAGCAACTCCGCACAAATACTGCTTCAGAAGTAGTTTTTAGAGGGGAAACAGAGCCTTAGAAAAGTGACACATCCATAAATCTTCTGAATCTTGTGCTTATTTCACTGGACTGCTGTGCACCAAAGCTGGATTTTTCTAAAGCCTGTTCACACTCAGCACATCTTCTGTGATGCTGGCATGGAAATCGAGATCATTTGGCAACCTGGCCCCCAGTGCTTTGGGAAGGGGTAGTAATCTAGAGACCTGGCCTGATTTCCCATCCTGTTGTGCTAGCTCGCAACCATACCCCTGGCCTCTAAAACCTGCTGGGGAGAACTCATGTGTGTGCTGTGATTGAAAGCAGTGGCATGAAAGCAGCTGGGCAGAAAAAGTCTTTTTGGTGGCTGCAGCTTCTACGTAATGAACCATGCCTACCTTCTGCCTGCTAGGAGCGTGCAGATCAGAGGAAAAATCTGCATCCTCAGGTCTCCATGATCTGTGGGTGGATTAGCTGCGGTGCCACTTTCCATTAAGATCTATGTCTCCCACACAGCGTGACAGAGTACACGTCTCAGAAGTATGCTGCCTGCACCAGGCTCGCCTCTTCCCACTGCTGCCTAAAGCTGCTCCTGCCCCTTGCAGACCTCTTTTGAGAAGTTTTTCAAAGATGAATGCTCTAACTATATTTTCTGTAGTTTAATTTACATCTGTTTTATATTATTTGCAGTTTTGCTTTATCTGGGTCATTCCCTCCCCACTGCTCTTCCCTTTTTCTTCCCTCCCCATTATCCTTGATAACTGAGAGTTGATTGTAGCTAGTGTACAATTACATGCTGTCATCCCTACAGACCTTGCATCCGCCAGCTGTCTTAAAACTACGCTGGGTTTTCCTATAGAAGTAATTCTTTCTTCATTCCCTCTATCTGGCTCGCCCCACTGAAGGATATCGAGTCCTTCCTCAGGCTTCCCAAGTCTGTTGCCAGCCCTAAATTCACTTTTCCATGTTTGGAGAAACTGCAGTGTCCCAACCCAATGCTAACCCACATTCCAGTGGGCCATTAAGACTAACAACATGTATAAACCAGCAGATCAAATGCATCCTGGAGGATACATACGTGAGCTAGTATTTCGGAATAACCCACAGCTGCCTGAAAACTGCGGGGGGGGAAATGTGTTTCTTTTCCTGAAGAGGAGTGTCCCATCAGCTTCAGCACTCTGAAGGGGCCCAATTGCAGGACACAATAGGACAGGGAGAACAACAGAGCATAGAGTTGAAGCCAATTGAAAATGCAAAGAAACTAGACAGGCAGAACGGGATTATTCAAAGTGGAATTAGAGCAGAGCATGGGTGAAAACACTACCGTGATGACTGTAAAACAGAAGAATCTCATTTTAGCAAAGAGCCAAGGGACAGCACATAAAACAGGCAGCGAGGAGATAAAGCGGCGAGCGAGCGAGGGAGCGTGGTTGATGGAGGCACACGCTCGGTGCCCGGCTGGAGGAATGTCATGGTTTCACTTGTGATTGGCTGGGGAATGGAGGAGTCAGTTTTCACGGGGGCTGATCAAAAAGTTCCCTTTTGCTTTCCAAAGTTGCTGTCTGAGCAGAGGCATCGGGAAGAGGAGGCCAGTCGCTCTAACATTCCTCAGGAAAGCTACATAAATGAAATGAGAAGGCTTCTCTATCCAAGGATATACAGCCAAGAACAGACGCCGAGAAGCTGTTTTCCTTCTTTTCTCCCCCAACTCCTACTGGAGTTGAACAGCTCTCATTTCTGGCATGCGTCTCATCTCTCAGGATACTATGTCACAGTATTCTACTAACTTTCTCTTGCTCCCCATACCAGAGTATCCTGTATTAGACTGCGTGCCCAACAAAATCATCAAGCTCGTGGTACTGGGTGGCAGTAGCGTTGGCAAGACAGGTAAGTCCACACGTGTAGTTCCATGGTTTTCTTGCTGCTGCACTTACCAGCTAATTTGCAGCTCAGATAGACCCAAGGCTGTGAAAACTCTTAACTGTTGCAGCTTGAACATTTTAAGTTACTTTTTTTTTTTTGAAAATGCACTGAATAATTTGTGAGGCAGATTTGCTGTAGCCAACATGAGGCGGCAGTTAAGAGGAGAGGGCACTGTGTTGGGAACTCCGTACTCACAAATGATTCTCCCTGGTCTTGTGCAAATTATTTAACCGTGTCTAAATTTCCACACCCTCAAAATGGGACTAGTGTTTTTTATTCTCCTGTTGTAAATGTTTTATGCTCTGCAGACAAATAGCAGCGTACAAGATGTGTCCTCCTGTATTACTCTCCAGAGGAGAGGAGAAGAGAACGGGGTAGAGCGAGCTTTATTGCTTTTGAACATATGGTTCATGATTTCAGAAATTATTAAGGTCAGATCTGTTTTACTACATCTGAGGTTCCACAGCACTCAGTAAAATGTTTGATTGTTTTGGATTTGAAGCAGCCACATTTTCATATTGTTTTTAAGTAGTTTGTTGAAGATAGCTGCACAGTCAGTTTCATTTAAGGGTACTAACGAGGTGATCCAGTATCCACTGTGAGAAAAATGATTATTTTAAATGAAATCTATGGTAGAGTTGTTTGCAGAATAAACCCTTTTATTTAGCTATTAGCTAAGTGGTTTTGCAAATTATTAGGAACCTGATGAGATGAAAGCACTACAGGAATGTAAGTTACTGTTGCCATGACAGGATTTTAAGTGTTACAAAGTGATCAAGAAAAAGGAAAATGTTCTAATATAACAGTGTAAGAAAGCACCACAGATTAAGGTGAGTAAGAAGGCCCAGGGCGCTGCAGCATGACCCATGTATGCAGAGCACATCTAGTTTGCTGTATGTGATTAGATATCACTAATGGGTTTCATGAGGAGGACTGAGGATTTTTAAGGCTGGGAAGAACCATTACATGCATCAGCGTCACTTCTTATATGACACAGAAGTCTTAAATGTGGTATGGGATTAGTTTCAGTTTACTGGCTTGTTACTCTCTTTCTGAATTATTTCAAACCAAAGGTAAGACTGTTATACCTGCAATCACAACAAGCCAACCTCTGTATCCTACACTGAATAGCCACACTGAATCTAAGGGGTAATTTCCAATGCTAGTTGCGAAAAACTCTGCATTAAGTATCACAGCCTGGCCCCAGATCTTTTTCTGTGAGTGTTGAGAGAAGCATTTGCAGAGTAATATGTGACCAATTCAAAGATTAACTTGGTTTCATATTATACTAACTCTTCCAGTAAGATATTACATGTGTTCTGCAAAGATTGATTTTGGTTCACATTAAAGACCCATATTTTTTTCATTGTTTTACAGCCCTGGTTGTGCGCTTTCTCACGAAGAGATTTATTGGAGACTATGAAGCCAATACTGGTGAGTCTGCTTTCTACGGCAGTACTGCAGATAGCTTGAAAAGAAATCTACTCTATTTTGTGACTGGTGCATATTACAGGAAAGCCAAGCAGTGTTAGATGTCCATAAGGTGCATATTTTCAGTTAATAGCCTCAAGCTATGAAAGCAATAAATCAAAGGCTCATTATTTATGATCGTTTTAGTTATTTTTTTTCCAACTTGATGGAAAAGGATCAGAGTAAAAGATTTGCTTGGGGACATACCTATACTAAAATGCAGACTCAAGGAACAACTTGCATATCGACTAAACCGCGGAAACCCAATGCTGCTCTCTCTGCAACCCCAGGGAAGCCAGAGGAATTCCAAAGTGCATAAAAGTCAGTTCAGAACTTTTCCTGTGTACTCCCTTTTTTTCAGTGGCTTTTATGACGAGACTTCCAAATTGAAGTCTTCTTTTCATCAGATAAGCAAAGTGACCATGCAAACTGCTTCTACTGCATTTCTTGTTTAATCCTTAGAGGATGTGTTTATGTGAACTGTTTAATTCGCAGCCTCTGTTCCAAGAAAGTGCCAACTGTATTGGATCTACATAGACCGTGCTCATATCTACTAACACATCCCACATGTAGGCCATCTTGCAGTTTTTGGGTGAAGGAGGACAGGATTCAAAGCAGTGATTGGTTCACTTTGGAGATGCATGCTGAATTTAGAATGGTGAGTTAGGAAAGGAGATGGCAGTACAAGACACCTTTGATCTATGCCTGTCTGATGAAATACAATCTGAAAGCTCCTCCTTACAGCTCCCTCTCACTGACCCTAAGTAACCTTGATGGTTGGCTGCACTATTTCTCTTTCTTTTCCTTCATCTCTTCTATGGGAGACTATACATCAAGTTAGACTTCTGAGCTTTGCAATGGATTGCTGCCAGAGACATTGCTGAGAACCACATGCTTTTCTCATTAAGCTACCAGCCCAACAGCCATGCTGTAGAAGAAACAAATATGCCAGAAATAAGAAACAGGTGGCAGTGTATTTGTGATCATTCAACCATGCTTCTCCTTCAGTTGGGTCTAAGGCAGAGCACAGTCAGTGTCTGGAAGTACCTGCTCTTTTTTCTGCAATGCATTACAGAGTAGGAATAATATGTTGTCTGGTCTTGGTTCAGGGGTGCAGTATCTTCCCATAAAACAGTAACAGCTTTTCAGCTTAAAATCTGATGTGTTTTCAAAAAAAAAAATCCCAGAAGGGCTATATCACCTCACAGAGTTGGTACTGAAACATAATATGATGCAGTATCTTCCCATAAAACAGTAACAGCTTTTCAGCTTAAAATCTGATGTGTTTTCAAAAAAAAAATCCCAGAAGGGCTATATCATCTCACAGAGTTGGTACTGAAATATAATATGATAATGTTGGATTCAGATGCAGCAAATTTTGCCATACTAAATTTCCTTATATTATAAATGTTTCTATGAGCTCAGACTCTTTTCCACTGGAATAAAAACACCTGTTTCCTTGAACCAAAGATGATTTTCAGAAGTGATGGCATTATTGTCACTAACTGACCTCCCTGTTAATCTGAATTCCTTACTCTCCAATAGATGGGATTTCTCTACATTTGAGATGAAGTACATTGTTTTAGATGCAACAGTGACAATTGTATTTGGACAAGACTGAAAGGCTGTACACAACAGCTGTGGATATAGCATTTCTTCACATATCCACGTGACTTGTATTAAGCTCTAAAGTAAAATGATGATGACATCAGTCTCTGAAGCTGTCCTTATCACAACCACGGATAGTTTGTAAGATCAAAACTTAAGTTTTCATTGTCACTTAACCTGCACTCCAGTAACGAAATAAAGTTCAAGCCCAGAATAGTGATGGTCTTACTAGAGCTGGATCAGTCCTAGGTGTTTTGAACTAGCACTTGGCCCTGAATAAGTGTCATTCAGATTAACCAGAAGTCAGATTCAAAGTGTCCAGTCTTTGGGGATTCCAACCAAACTCTGACTGCTAAGGTCACAAAAATCCCAAAGGGCATCTAGGTGTTTTGTATACAGTCACTTACTCTGTGTCCAAAATGAGAATACTTTCCTTTTTTAAAAACTTTCAGAAAAATGCAATAGGAAACAGCTCAGTCCTTTTACAGACAACACCTGGATATCTTGGTTTGAGATTAAAATATATGCAGTCCACATTTTAAAAAGTTAACAATATGGATTGAAAACCTGAATGGGATTTATGCACCCACTTTGACTATTTGATTCAATACAAAGTGCCACCTTTCCAGATACCATACTAGGTATACATTCAAAACATCCAACCACATAGCAAATACAAAACCACTTTACTTAAGTAAACAGCCACACAACCACTCTGGTTCCATTCACTTTTCTGTAAGCAGCTACATATCATAAGCCTCAAAAATCTGAATTTCAACAGTTCCATTTTGCCTTTATGTACTTTTTCTTCTTTGTTACAGTAACTGACTCTAATGATCTTACTTTTCCACCAGGTGCTTTGTATTCAAGAAAGTTCACCATAGATGGGGAACAGATCTCTCTACAGGTGCAGGATACTCCCTTTGTTTCATTGGAGGTAAAACATCTGCTCAGTGCATCGGTACAGCACAGTTACTGTCTCTTGTTTGTTGCCAGCACTTCCATTTGTAAGTAACTCCACTTACCAGAAGCTCAAACCCAAATGAAGGCTAACGGGGGTACCTTAAGCCCCGCCAAAACGAGCCCTTGAAGAGGTTAAATCAGGCTCCTGTAAGAGTAAGTCAGAATTAAAACAAATCTATTTCAAACACATTACTGCATCCCAAGCCTAAATAGCAGTAAAATCATAGTCTGGCTCGCTCCTGTCAACTCCTTGATTGTTTTATTTCCTATCAAAGGGTTTCTGTCCTTGCATGGCAGAAAACTCACCTGCCTAGAGGCCCAGCTGGCTCAGCTTAGACCTTTCTACACACCCGGAATCTTCCTTCTCTAGAAAGGTGTTTCTTTCCAAGGGGACAGGCCTCACAGCAGTTGTCATTTCCAACTAGGGTGCTTTTCAGTGCTTTCCTTACTTTTTAAAAAAAAATTATTTATTCCTTATTTTTAAGGTGTTAGCATTTATCTACACCTCTCTTTCTATCAGTGTTTTAGATATTCTAGATTTAATATTTGACTAGGAACCTGTTTCTAGAAATATTTTTCCAAGCAGGATTAAGATGTCTTTTTTTGAAGATCTGCTTCGCATGCAGAACAAGAAGATGAAAATAGTGTCAAAGCAGCAGGAAATGTAATGAAATTTGTTTTTACATGAATGGTGGAAATCTCTGAGAGTAATAATTCCTATAGAATAGCTGAGATTTCATGATAAAATTAGGTATCCTCTTGTCACCATCAAACTTAAACTTCTAGGTTTGGCCTTAACCTCAGTCTAAGCTCTGACTGGGCCAAATATAGGTCTAGATGGTACCACCTTCTCTCATCCTCTTTCAGACTAGCTCTGGACAGCTTTATATACCTTGTTTTGTCTGCATGGTCCCATGCATCCATGGGTTCATTTCTGTGCTGTAGAACTGTCCCATCGTGAGCTTACTGAACAGGATAAGCCAAGCTCCCACAGCCTCAGTTTCTATTTCTTTTTTTCTGATGACTGGAAATAGATTTAAGCAGAAATCCTTGACAAAGTTCCACACTGCTGCTGCTGGGGGTGCGCAGAGCAGTGGACAGGACCCCTCATTTACTTTGGACACTAAAAAGCAAACAAAAGCTGCTATGGAAGTCCTCCAAATATTCAAGCGGGACTTAATAGTACAAAGGCCCTACGCCAGCTTGCTTAGAGAGGACCTGCAAAAAGAAGCTGTTGGTGGCGATTAGGCACAATTGGGACTGCCTGATAAACACTTAACAAAGGGAATCCCCTCTCCGTTCTATCCCATGGAGAAAGGAAGGAGTGAAAGAATTTAATTCCGTCTTTCATACCAGATATATGTTTATTTTCCGGTTTCCCTGTTTTAATTAAGACTGTGTCCTAAAATTCTGTGACTGTAGCCAGAGCTCCACAAAATTTAGTAATGCCAACAGCTGAGGTTTCTCAGTCAGAAACAATTTTAATTTAGTTAGGATGGAGTTTCATGTTCTTTGTCCCAAAGGTCTGCACTGTTTCAACAGTTCCCACAGACACGCTTATCTTAGGCTGTATCTCTGTTTGTATCAAATGATGTATCTGAAATAATTTCAAGGGACTGTTCCTGAACAGGACTTGTTAAGACTGAGAATAGGTTGGATTTTCTGTTAAAATCCTTAAGGAAGAGAGTTTCTTGCACTCTGCAGGCTGAGTACAGTGTTTTAGGAGGAAGTCATGTGGAATCACTCAGGATTCTAGCCACACCGGAAATGTTAATGTTTAAGAGAGAAACAGAAGCAAACAGATAACCGGTTTTGTTAGGTGATTCATTGCTGCTTGGTCTATACAAGGCAAATGATTGTGTGTTTCAAAATTCATTCTGGAGCAGAGATTTCCATTTAAAAAGTAGCCCGTTAACCTTTGATTTTCCTGAATAAAGCATTCCGTTGGGGATTATCCATCCATCTCACTACTGGGTGGGCCTATCTGGAGTAACTGAGAATTTCTGCTCATTAGGGCTCTCTGAATGTACAACTTCTGCAAAAACATTTTCAAACGCTTGCCAGAGCAATTAGTTCTTTTTCCCCATGAAAGGAGTTTGCTGGTGAAAAGAGGCTAGCAGGACATGAAGGGTGGCTAATTATCTACGGATTGGCTACAACCCAGACACCAACAGTGCAAATTGCCCTTCTTCCCACAATCTGCCCTGTCCTGGCTTGAGTTCACTCTCATTAACCTTTTAAACAAGGCTGCTAGTGAGGATGCCTCTTCATTCCATGTGCAATTCTATTGGGTTTTTGGGTTTGAGGGTTCTGGGGATGGAGAGGAGTGATATGAGCATCTGTTAAACAATGTCACTGCTAAGAGGATTTAGCGTTACTGTGAGCTGGCAAGGGCAAAGAACTACTAGGTAGGATGAGCCAGTGTCTCTCTGGGCAATATTGAAATATTTACAAAGGGCAGTTAGTTAGCAGAATTCGTGTTGAAAGTTGTAAGCCTAATTTATACTCTGAGCCTTCAGAAATTCTGCTTCCTTCTTCTCACAGAAGAGCCTTGTCGGTAGTCCTTTTTCTACTGTCTGATCTACCATAAAAGAACTGATCAGTTTTACTCATTCTTTTCCACCTCTGCTTCCTGAAGTTAGGCTTTATCATTCATATTTAGGTGTCTAAACAAAAGTGATCTGTTTTGGGAGATTGCTGAGCACATGCCAATTGTGTTAAAATGAATGTGAGTGGCAGATATACGTTCTATAGATAAACAGATAATGGAACATATGTTCTAATAGTCTTACTGAAGTTGATGAAGATTTATTGAATATAATTTAGCAATAATAATTAAAGTTTGGGCTTTGTATTCATGATGCTGAACTCCCCCTAAAACACACAAAAGCCTCTAATTCCTACCAATTTGATCAAGAGCTGAATACTGAATATGCTTAGTGCCTTGTTGGATATGAAAGAAATTACAAAGTTCCAGAAAGCCTGTAATGTTGACAGGAATGTCAGTTCTTACAAACCAAGCATTCTGGCAATAACTGCAGCAGTGATCTCCCTATCTGGTTGGGTTACATGCCAGCACGGATAACAAAGAGTAGAGGATTAGCTGGAAATAGCTTCATCTTGAAAAGTGAGCTGATCTCTTTTCAAGCCCCACAGTATTGTATTCAGCTTTATATTCCCAAGCTGGTGATTGTTATGGCTGTCTGAGTAGGAGGGGTGATGGACTGAACAAATCTGTGACTAGCAAAACAATAATATAAACCCATTGCTGCTCTACAAATGAGCAATGAGATTTCACCCCATTTTCAGTTCTAGTAATTGGTTATTTGTAACAAAATGCTTTTTTGAAGTAACTTTGCCTTTGACTATCTGGAGACCTACATGGCAGAAAAACCTTCCAGGCTTCATCAGACAGAGTTAGTGAGAACCCCCCGCCCATGCAGACATTAAATACAGAATTGAAAAAAACCCTAACAAAACACCTTGGGGAACAACCGTTCACTTGCAGTAGTGTGACTAGCCTGCTGAATTTTATAACGCTTTTACCGTGCTCATCACAATTTTGTCCACAATAAAAGTGCGGGTTTCTGTCCCACTGGTTTAGTACAATAGAATACAGAACAAACTTTTCAATATCAGTATTTTGGCTGTTCTCTTATTTTCTACTAATTTGCTCTGACCCCTCTCCACTCCACATTACTGCTTACCTGTAACATGTTACTGACACAGTGGAAATTTCTCCTGTCCCTGGTACATTCCCCAGCAGTCAGAGAGGTTTCTGCCTGTACATTGAGAAACAGCCACGCATTAAAACAGAGCTCTGAGTATGACTGTTTGCTCTGTCTGCTCCCTATTCTCAGTTTTCTAATCTCATACCTCTTGGTTTTGACGGCAGGATGATACTGACAGCATATGCTGCCAAGAGCAGATAAACCGTTCAATCTACTGGGCAGATGGCTTCGTTTTTGTTTACTCCATCACAGACTATGAGAGCTACCGAGTCATCCGTCCCCTACACCAGCACATCCGCAAGATTCACCCAAATGCTAACATTCCCTTGCTTCTGATGGCGAACAAAGGAGACCTCCTGCGAGCCAGGCAGGTGTCCTCCAAAGAAGGACTCCAGCTGGCCGGTGAACTGGGAGGTACTTACTATGAAGTCTCAGCCCGGGAGAACTGTGAGGGAGTGCATGAAGCCTTCCAGCAGCTTTGCCAGGAAGTCAGCAGGATGATTGGGAGCTGCAATGGAGAGAAACGAAGAGGCCTCCACCTTGTCCGACCCAAGTCTCCAAATATGCAGGACTTAAAGAGACGTTTGAAACAGGCTCTGACTTCCAAAGGGAAATCTGCCACTACACTTTGATGTAGCAGACAGAAATTGTTTTCCACAGCCCTGAAAAAAAGACAAGAAAATAAGCTGATAATAAGGGACATCGCTGAAATGCAGCAATCAGGTTGTGTAAGAGGCTCTTTCATTTTGTCTTTACATCTTCCTTAAAAACCCCATGCTCATTCAGCAAAGGAACTTACAGAATTTGCTCTTTGGGGCAAGAATTTAGAAAATGATTTAAAAAATAGATTGTCCCAAATTATTTCCTTTTTGAAAGGGACACAGCCAAATAGTTTAGGCTAAAATGTGGATTTTATTAATAAAAATAATTAAATCCTACTTTTAAGAGAAGTGGCTTCTGTATTTCCAAACATAGGCAATAAGCTACAGCAAGACACGAGGAAAGTGATGTAAGCTATACTGAGCAAGCAAAATTTACCAGATTTGCTTAGTCACAAGACTGGAAAATAAAGGCAAAAAGTAAATTAAGAGCATAAATAGTGAAAAGTAGTAACAGAAAGCTTTTAAATTGCAGTTTAGAAAATGTTCTTAGCAACTTCGGGAGAGATTTGCAAGCTTTAGCCTTACAGTGTCTCTTTAAAGGGACATTTTTAAAAAAACACTATTTTTTCAGATCATTTTTCTTTGAACACATATTGACTGTTTCTGAAAGTGATTAGATGGGCAAAATACATACCTGTAGCAGCATTTTGTAGTCAGTTTCTCAATGGTGTACTTCTCATTTTTCTATAGGTTTCCTACATGGTAATGAGAGAGGGACAAATAGAGAAGTGTGGTTTAAAACCTGCAAAAAAATGGACTGCATTAATCAAGAGCAAGGAGGTGACCTAAAACTATTTAATTTTTTTTTCCAAACTAGTTAGATTTCAAGTTCAAGATGCTGTTTTAAAGAAATAAGGCCTTCACATAAAGTAAATTTAATTCATTAGATCTTTTTTTCTTGAAGAAAAAGAAAAGGTTTTATGATGCCTGAAATTTCTGGAATTCATCATTTTGTCATTTGCCTTAAGACTAGCCTTTACTCAATACCTTGCAATGCATCCAAATCACCAGTCTATCAATACATATTTCACTGGCAGCATCTCACTGCATTGTGTCTCAGCATGTACAAAGGGATTTGAAGCTGTATCCTGTGAACTGGCCTGTTTTATGGTAGCAATAACAGCAACATGAAGCATCCATCATTCCATTCTCAATGAGAGTGGAAAGAAACTGGGTTGGACCATGTAAAAGTCGTGATGCAACAATCCTTTGTGTATAAACAGACCATATGAGCAATTCACAGGACCATGAAATGAAGTAAAGCTCAATGATTTACACTCAGGAACACAGAAGGGAAAACCCTAGTTTGATGGATAGAGAAAATACTCCCAGCTGCAGTTTCAGCTGGCAATATTGAGCTAAATCACCCTTTTACTCATTATGAGCAGCAAAAATGTAAATTGAGTCTGATGAGTATTTATATAGCTCAGGGCTTGAAAATGTATTTCACGTTCTTCTTGTCCCTATACTAGACAACTCTAGTCATGATTTTCCTTATCACCTGGATTTGCTCTATCTACAGCTCACTTTCTGTTTTATTTATTGTTTTCCACAGCTGGTCATCTGAGAATGTCTTGTGTTTTAATTAATTTAAAATTATTTTATTCACACAAAAGAACTGCACCTTTTTTTAAAACTAGTTTCAAGTGGTAATAGGAGGGGAAATGGAAAGTTAGATCACCCAAACAGGGACTCAAACAATATCAGAGGATTTCTACTTTAGCTTATGGTTAATTAACAACTTGATGTTTGAGCAGTGTCATTATTCATTGCAGGCACTTTGGTATGGCGTTCATTAGCACAGAATTTCAATATTTAAAATTACTAATAGCATAGCTCAAATATCAAATCTAAAGTTTCAATAACATGAAATAGAGCAAACAGTTTGCGAGGAACACACACAAACTGAAAATTGTTTACATTGGAAAAATGATCACCGATTTTGAATAGCAATTAAATATTTTACCATCCCAGTACTGTGTAACAAGGGCTAAATTTGCTGAAGACAATTTGCTGACAACATTTGTTTTCATAAGAGCCTAAGAGAATTAGGTGCTCTAGCTTGTTAAATTTGTTTGTAGCTTACTCTTTCAGCTCTAATCCTTCCTTATTTGGGAAGAAAGTTCAACAAATTTCAAACCTGTCAAAGTTTTATCTTCAACAGTGATTAATAAAAACATGCAAGATCTTTCCTGAGTAGTGTATAAAATGGCTCCTTTACGTCTCACGTCTTTAAATGTTCCTTGTTTATACTAGACAAAAAATATCTTTTTTTTCCCATCCTATAACCTAATACACCCTGCTTTGGAAGTATAGACATGTATTCCTACATTTGTACTACATAAGTAAGTATTCCCACATTCCTGCGGCACTGGTGGGGGAAAAAAAGTCTACAATTTTTGGCTAAGGCCAAAAAATATTGAAACATTTAAGTCTTCTCCTAAATACTAACATGTGGCAAACATTTATTCTGCTACAGAGACTTGAGTATAGTATTTCCTTTGTTCATTGACCAGCAATACAAATCCTGTAATAGCTTTGATACTGGTTTTAAGCCAGGACATACCATCTACAGAAGACAATAGAGCTTAGCATTTTTATTAGCAGTGCAGTACTTAAGCACCAGAACACACCACTGTGCCACTGAAGCTAAGCAAGGCTGAGGAAGGAGAATGGTAGCATGAAAAGCAGGGAGAAGAGAATGCTATAGAATTAAGTGCCTAAAAATAATCATGTAAAATATCAAAGATTAGTCATGTAGAACCTGATCCTGAATTAGAATCTTCAGGCTGCCAGGGAAAAATATATTCTACTGAAGGTTTAAAACTAAGCCTCTAGAGAGAAGGTACTTGACATAAAGTCAGGAGAGGAAAGGAAAAAAAGATTTGAGAATGGGTTTTTTTTTTGATATCGAGGCAAATTCTCTTCTCAGTTAAATTGGTTAAGTCCGGATTAACTCCATTGGAAGCAATACCAACAGCAACAAGCTGTAGAATTCACTTTTTTTTTTTTTCCCCCCATCCCTCTTCATTCTCCTGAGCAGTTTAAATCTTGTGCACCATCTGGTTTTCAAGATGGTTTACAGCTGGGTTTACTTGGGCACAAAGCAGTTGAGTGATTTGCCCCAAGGTTACACAGCTGAGCAAGTACTTGAGAGGAACTAAAAAACTGTGTCCTTTGTAATTAATTCCCAACTCTTTACAACAACTACCAGACCATACCATCTCCCTCCAGGTATGCGCAAAGCACAGTAAGTTGTATTACACAAGAATATAATTAAAAGTTGGAAAATGTTACTTAAATTACAAGCTATGTTAGGAACTGACGGAGCAAAGTATTACTGACATGCTGGCACCGTGCACAATTATAGTAATACCAAGACTGGCTTATCAGTTATTGAAGATATTTGTAAATGGTTATTTTCTGCAGTATTTCTGTCAGTCACATTTCTCACACGTTTCCAGTGGTTCCCCATGGAAATACAGTGTGACCTGGGAGATGGGAAAATCAGGCTCCATTTTTAACTTTTCCTGTGACTTGCTTGATGATCTTGGCCAGATCTCTTAATTGAAGTTACTGTGTCCGTAAGTAAAAGGAAGGATATCAACACATATTTGCCATGCACTTTAGCATCCACAGGAGAGAATCGCCAATGAGAAATAAAGGAATTGCCCACATTTGCAGTAGGGAAATCTTAACGTCTGAATTCAGATCTTGATTCCGGATTCCTTAAACTTAGAGTTGTTTGGATCCCACATTTACACTTGAAACATGGGAACAAAATGGAAAATTCAGATCTTGATTTCAAGGAACAGCTCAAACAGAAATATTTTTATCCAGGGTACCTGGCTACTCAAGGATTTATGTCAGGTGTACAAATGAAGAGGAAAGAGTAACTTTCTGAGACATTGAAAGAAACTTAGTCTGTACCAGAAAACAGTTGTCTAATTGTTTTACAGGGCAAACTGGAAGGCTGCCAGCTTATTTCCCTTTGCCCACTGGCAAGCTAGAAGACTTTGGGTCAAAATCACACTGACTCTGCTGGAGCTGCAGCTATGTTTGCAGAGCCAGCACATGACCCTGAAGCAGCAGAACATAATGACACATTTGCTAGTATTTAGTTGTTCATGTATTTTCAGAGTTCTTATAAGCTGTCCCTGTCTCCTCTGGGACTAGCACAGGAAAGCCATGCAATTAAAGTTAAAAAAGATCTCCAGTTTCACTCTAAAAACCTCAAAAGCAGGGACAATGGTGCTAGAAAAGACAATCCAATCTATCACCTCTGGGGACAAAGCAAGACTCTTCCTTTGATAATTTTTCACCCCTGTTCTCACTAGCTCTGGCCTTCCTTTCATGCCTTTGTGCTCATTTAATTTAGCAAGCAAACTTCTGCAATTGTTCTTTCTTAGGCTTAGAAATATATTTTTTGTTGTTTAGTTTAAAATTTATTTCCAAATATTTTAACCTCTAACATGGTTTATAGCAAAAGAAGAGTGTCTGCTTAGCCTTTTGACCTTATTTACCTGAAGCATTTCAAAGCACATCTAAATGAAATCAGTACAACTCTGTATTTAGACAAACCTTTGAATTCATGCCATTTCTCCCCAAGTGCTCTCACTGGCTTAGCCCAATATTTCCTTCCCTTGTTTTGTGCTTACAATGTTGAGCTCATTTGAGTTGCATAGTCATTGCTTACTTAAACCTGTTTAGTTCCTGTAAAGTTTTGCTGCTCTTCTCTGAAATCTCTTTGGTTTAATCGGGCAAGTTCTCTTTAAGCAGCTGTGCAAGCAGTAGATGAGCTCAGAACAGCTGGTGATTTTCTGCTCTGTCAGATTTTTGCTCATTATTGAAGATTTTGGAATAAACAGGAGCAGGGAGAGCGATGCAGCAAACCCAGTTCTAGTCTCCTTTCGTCTGTCAACCTCCTTTGGTGACAATAATTTTATCCATCACAAAGTGGACAAAGTTTATCCTAAATGATAGTGTTTCAGCACGGGTTCCTACAGATAGAAAAAACACCAAATATGAAGTGGAGAGATGAGTTGATAGGCTCTGTAAACCCTAGGATCCAATTCATTCAGGAGCTGTCATACCAATCTTCTTTTCTTTAGAAGATACATTTTTTACATTTTCCTTTTTATCCAAATGGGTTTCAAGACACAGCCTCTGGATCTCGTCACACAGACACTTACTGTCTCCTCTGTAGCAGGTCAAGGGGAAGCTGCACATTTTCTAAATATGATGGGTGAAAAGTATGCATGCCTTGTGCTGTTATTATGGATAATTGTGGAGACTGTTCCTAAGGATAAGGTTTTTCTTCTTTCTGGGCAATAATGCAGAACGCTAGCGATCAGTAACTGGTCATTTTGAAAAGATATTAGTTTTGTTTGCTGAATCTGGAGACACACTGTACCTTCTCTGCTGGTTAGAAAGCTCACCAGATAAGGAGGGGTTGGGCTTTTTCTGATGTAGCCTTTGAACTCTCACAAAGAGAGCTGAATTATGTCACCTTTTGACTGTGATCCAGGCTTCCAGATGCTTGCAGAAGCCACCACTCTTCACAGTGTTCTTCATTGTATTTCACTTCAAAACTCTCAATATTTTCCTATGCCAAGATGAAAAAGCGGAACAACTTTGGAATATCACACTGAAGTGCAACAGCCTATTCTCTTGCCTCCCTATTTTTGATGAAGATCATGGGTGTCTGAGCTGGTTTTACATTTCTTGGGGATTAGAACTCATGCTCTATAAGCAAAGGTGTTTATCATTTCAAATGAACATGACCATTATTTAACTAGCATAACAAGGTGTACTGTCATACACCTCAGCAGTTCTGTGACTGTCAGTAAAGAGCAGTGGAATAGGGGAATATGTGAGAGAGGCATAAAATCTCTAAATTATGCTCCCGTGTGCCATTTGATTTTCAGTAAGAGAGACTAACTCTCCCTCAAGCACTGGGAAAGAGGCTGGTGGCAGTGCTGAATATAGAGAAAGTGATGATGGCAATTCTGGCTCAACAGTCTGTGCTCCAATCCCTCCATTTGGAGATAGTGGGGGACGTCAACGTTTGAGAGAAGAATGTCCCAAGAGCACAAAAAGGGGTCACTGGGAAACCATGGGTTCTCTGAGGCAGAACCAAAATGTCGTTTCTGTGAACTACACATCTGGAGGTGCTCTGCTGAAATGGAAAACCAGAATCCAGGCCTTGGAGAGCCATTAGCATTTCCCATCTACATCCTTTCAGAGCAGTGGTGAAAACCCCACATCTTCATCACGTTCCAGCCCACATGGTTACATTATGCCTATGTCAAAGTCACTTCTTCTCCTAAAAGGCTACAGTAGTATTGCTGGTCTCTGTGTAGATACTGGTACACCTCCAGCAATGAACGGAGGGTTTGAGTTGCCATTCTTATCCACCCTTTTAACTGCCAAGACCACCTATGAAGTCCAGAGTCTAAGAGCTAGTACCAAATACCAAATATATCTGACTAGTGTTCACCAGTCTGTGCTGGAGAGCAGTAACTGGCTCTCAGGAGATCCATAATCTGCCAAAAGAGCAGCTTTTAAAACCCAGAATGCATATTTGTGTCAGGACTGTGAAATGATATATTATATATGTAAGTGCTATTCTGCTAGCATTATTTATTAGGCAGCTTTAAAGAAAGCAAGAAGTTTTGTTTCTAAATCCTAAGTGCTAATCATTGAGATTCCTCATTTTATCTATTTTTGTATTTTTAATTTTAGCCATTTGCACTTATGAACCTCGCACTGGGGAATGAAGAGAAACAAATGGAGCCAAAGGTTCATCTCTTTATATGTTTGGCAATGCACATTTTCCCCACACTGAAAATATGTCTCAACACTGGAAGAACCAAGAATCATGAACAGGGCTGAGAGAGTATGTTCAGTCTGCAAAGCCCAGACACCCCTCAATCTCTGTGCTGTGGCTACTGGTAAGAGCCACTGGTCAGACAAGAATATACATCTAAAAAGCATCAGTGTTCCTCTATTTACACATGGTTTGCAAGGAGCTTTAAAACCGAGGCTTCACAGGATGAGGGGAGAAGGCTGTCGAAGGGTTAAATGCTTCCTGCCTTTAATCTAGAATCACGTAATGTGGAATGAATGTTTCAGCTCAAAATGTTTCCTCACTCTGACAGTTTCATGGTGTGAGGTCAAAGTGTGGGAGAGATGAGGAGAAAAGAGGGGGAGCATGGAGCGGTGAGCTAGTAAACCAAGAGAAACACAGAGACACCCAGAGAAATAAAAAAGATGGTTTCTCAAAGCAGCCTCGACCCAGCTGGAAGGGCTGTGGTGGAGCCATAGGCGAAGTGTGTATGACTTTAAGGACTTCCTGCTCCGGGCTGCCTCTGCTTCTCCCATGTGTGCATGCTTCTGCTCTGGGCACAGTTCCCACGCTACATTGCAAAATACGCCTTGAGTTTCTCACAGTATCTCTGCCCAGACACAAACTGCAGCTTCAGTCCTTCCTGCACCCTGCATATTCAGGAGGTGGGACTCCTTTGGGGGTGCTGCGTGCTATGTTTATTTTTGCTGCCTGTGTGTATCTTTTCCTATGCTACCAGATCTGTTTCATACACCAAAGGGCTCTACCCAATGCGACAAACTTCAATTTAAAAACTCATCAGATTTCAAATTAATTTGATTTTTTGGACCAACCTGATCTCAGATCACTTCTTACATAAAGAGAGACTGGCCTAGTTTGATTTCATTTGCAGGCCTTACTACAAGGACAAAGTAATCACCCATTCATGACTATCACAATGTCAAAATATATTTCTACAGGTCAGTGTATCACATGTTTTTATGTTTCCCTTGTAGTTTCCACCTCCTCTGCTGTGGGCAAAAGTTTCCATTTGGGGAATTTTTACTTATTTAATTTCTTGCCAGTTAACATAAACTTCTAATCACTGATACAGGGATTGAGAAAAAAAAAAACCATAAACAATTACACAAACACTTAAGTAAACACATTTTGTTACCTCTCCCCCTTAAGCCAAACACAACAGTCTCAACCTCCCTGTTTTCACCCTGGGTTACACTCAGTCCACCCCTACTCCTTGCCTCTCTTTCTTAAATACATCTGAGCAAGGGCATCACGTGCTCCTTTGGTGGGCTGATGTTTTGGCGTTGCATGTGTGTCAGAGCTGCTAGTGACAGGCACATGGCACTTCATGGTCGCCTCCCCCATGGGTCATCTCTGCAGCCCCTGGCATGCACTAACTGGGTGCTTATACATCAATGCAGTAAACCCTACAATTTATGCCAAATACACTCCTCCCAAGTAGCAAAGATAAGGACCCCCCTCTCCCCAAATGATGGCAGTAACACAAAGAGATTTGGTAGATCAGCCTACTGCTGAGAATAGTAAATTCTGCATCTTCCCACCAAATGATAACAAATGTCTGAAGGGAATCAGCGACAAATCCTCTTGCTCAACACCACTCACTCCTTAGCTGCATGAAGAAAACAAACTCCTTTCATGGCAGGAAATCCTCAGGCCAGTTTGTCGCCAGGATTCAGAAAGATTTAAATAACAGAGCTACTAACAGTAGATTTTGACTGGTAAATGATACAGCCAGAAAAGCTGGTCAGCAAGTATTTCTGTGGGCTGATAGGTACAAACCCTATTTTAAGGCTATCAGGCAAACGTGGGTTCTAATGCTTTCAGGATAAAGATGCAGGCTCCTCCAAGGAGGAGGGCTCTAGAACTCTTTTTAGGAGTTCTACGTGAAAACAATTTCTTATGATTTAGGAAAAGGTCAAACTCCTGTCCACAGCCCCAAACATTTTATTTCTAAAACGGGCCACATGAAAATTTCCTGGGTCAGACCTACCAGTTTTCAGCGTGCAGTTTCGAACTGAACTGAAAGATCCTAATTTAAGTCTCTTCTTTAATGCTACTATGTGTATTTTCAAATATCTTTTGTGGGACACTACCAGTTCCTCTAGTCCCATATCTTCACATTCCCTGTCTCTCGGGCATGTTTTCCTGCTAGTGCAAGACGTAATGTAACCTAAGGGACCAAGAACACTGCAGGGTGTTGCTCAGGTTGTCCCAACCCTATGCTTCGGTTCCCATAAAATTAAAATTATACTTCCTTCCTTTGTAAAGTGTTTTGAGATCTATTGATTAAAACCCCCGTGTGTGAGCCAGGTGTCATACTGTTTTCAATATTCTGTTGCTGCACCCTTGTGTGGAAAGAGCTGATGGTTTGTTATTAATAGAGCAGGAAGTGGGGATTAAACTTTGCTCTCTAATCACAAACAAAAGCTACAAGAGCTCTGTAGCTTCTGGGTAAACCTAGGAACGAACAACTGTTTTTAAGGAAAGTGAATCCCAGAAGTAGAAACCCAGATTGATGTCTCACAGGGAGCTGAATTAAAAGAAGGTCAGGCTTGGCAGCCTGCCTCCTCTTCACCTTGTGAATATTCTCCAAGGGACGGATCTGGAACATAACTGTTTTGACACAGCGTTTCCTGTTGCAAATGCTCTGTGCAGGCTCCACATCAAGAAGCTGGGATTTTTTTTTATATGTACCTAAGCCACATTTTCAAGTGGTGTAAATTGCCATAGCAGCATGAGAGTCTTGCGGATCAAAAGAAATCCAGCTGTCAGTTTTTATTAGCTGAGGATTCAACCCAGCCTAAAAATCACCCACAGCAGAAACCATTTCTGAGGCTAGACGGGTAGTTTCACATACACAGACGAAGTAGGAGAGCCATCTTTTCAAAGCCCAGGTTACCTCTGCAACTGCAGAGAAAGCTTTGCAGAGATAGCCTTTGTGTCTACTGGTTGTCTCCATTAAGTCACACGGAAAAAGTTTTGAGAGTTGTGTAAACAAAAGCTCGGCATGTTTATTGGCCCTCTGATTTGCTTTAAACTTTAAATTTTGTATTCACTTTCCAGGAATAGCCCAGTGAGATTCATCCTGGCACAAGAGTTCCTAGTGACTAGGACTGATGTCTTTAGGATATCAATTACCCTGTTGTGCAGCATCAGACTTCTACGATGCACGTGGGCTGATCCACCTGTGGGCTACCAGAATGTCATAAAACAAATATGATATTACAGCAACAACCAAATAGATTATTTATAGATTCCACAGTTCCTTCTAGCACAGTACAGAGGTCGTGAGCTGCCACTGGCCATGTCGGTACATCCAGATAGCACAGCAATTGCCTCTGCAGCCATACCAGACCCAGACCTGAAAGCAGCATAGCTCTGTTAGCAAAAAGCTGTATTCTAGCTAATAATCCCTGCTTAACTGCAAAAATGTAGCACTGCGCTAACACAGCCCTGCTGCTTCCAGTTCCGGAGCTGGTTTGGTTGGCACTAACTGAGGACTCGCTGCCCCACACTCTATTGTGTGATGTGGACATGCCCTTAGAATTATACAGCTGGGTATTTGTTCTGGAAATGCTTGTACGCTCACCCACTCGGCATAGAAACAATGCAATGTGATTTTTTTCTAAGTGGTCATAATTAACAAAGCACAACCCATATAATCATACAGCACTGCTCAACGTCACGGGAGAAATACACAGAAAAAGAATTACCTCCCCGCTGTTTTTGAATAGCACAAAAAAGTAAATAATCTTACCACAAGAATTCAGTGAGCAAAACAAAGCCTAAATTCATCAGCAGTATCATCTCCCTGCCTTTAAAGTTCAAGCACTGTTTAATAAATGCTCTATGGTATGAGCAGCCTTTACAATTGCTGCACACTTACTGTGCTGTGAATTGGAGATGTGACAGACACAGTGTTCTGTAAACATCTAAACTCACCAAAGCATGTTCATTTATTACAACATCAGTGGTGGCAGTAGCTATACCGCTGCCGTGCATGCCCAGAAATCCAGGTCTAAGAAAGAGCTATCACATAAAAATAAACAGGACTCTCTAGTCCAGTTATTTAGCAGGGCATAAAAGCAATTAAAGAGATACTGAGGAAACCAGTCATGGAAAATTTAGGTCATACTATTCAAATTCAGTTTTATGGTTATGTTCCTTGTTTAGTGTTTCCCTCCCTATGCTTTACTGTTGTTTCTAATGATGATGGCAGCTACATAAGCATCAAGTGCTCTTCTGACTATCAATGCCCAATTTACCTTTCAATATTCCAGTAAGTCTAGATGCCCCAATAAAGATATCACTACCTGTAAAGTAAGGAGCAGGAAATAAAATGAACTATAAGGAGCCACTCAGTCTAGGTCCATTATGTGAGTTTTATGAAGTCCAAAAACTTTAAAAACAAAATATAAACTTAGTACCAGCGTTTTTCAAGCAAATGTAGAGCAAAAAAAGAGCCTTGCCACTGTAAACCTGTTTTTCTAATATAGTACTTCTATATGCATGAGAAGAATTCATTTATATCAGTTGATCACCTTGTTGAATACCTTTTTTGCCTTGAAATTCTAGCCTCTTTTAAGAAAGATACTTTAACCTCAGTTCTAAGAAGCAGGGAAAAGGAGCTTGAACATCGTCTAGTGCTATAGCTGTGGTTCCCAGATCACTGAGGGTTTACAAGGCCATGACAAAAGACCTGCAGTTGCCCTGCAGAACCACATTGTCTTTTTCAAATTTTCAACTGAAAATGCCGGGCAGGTGCATGGCAATCTGCAGTCATTTCTTTATGGCTAACAGCACTCTACAGCCCCACAAGTCTGGGAACTGGTAGTCTACACTAGATTAGGTTTTAAAGGAAGGATAACACCAACTAATTTTTGCATTCTAATAGCCAGTTAATATATTATATAATAAATTATTATTCTCAGTTCTTCATTTGTACCTTGTTTCTTTAACATCCTCTCTACAGACTCTATGGAGGCAGTTATGTGTCATCGAAAACTCAGTTTTATATTGTACCACTTTTGAGTGACAGAAGGGCTGTGTGGAGGGACATGCTTTGTACCAGACTTCAGGGCCAACATTTTCCACTACCGAAGTCCCAAACTATGTGCTTTAGCTGTCCCCACCCAGGCATCCAAATAAGCATCTGGGGATTTAATGAATAGGATGGTTGTTCACCAGATGTCCATGGACATATAATTGATCTAGGCTATATGAACATCAGTGTAGAATTTGGCAAAATATTAGCTGGGAAATTAGTAGTTAAACCACAGGAAACAAGGCTTGGTATAAGGATTTTGCTGTAGATAGAAAACTATTTAAAAGCGAAATGATAACAGAATGGACTGAAAAGGATTGGACTGGGCCAAATACTAGAATTTCTGAAGAATCAGACTTGGAACCAATCTTGTTAAATATTTTTATGAATGACCCTGGCACAAACCGTCAGAACATGCAAGTAAAACTTCTGATGAGGTAAAGCTGGGAGGCACCATCAATATACAGGAGGATCAGAGTGCCCTACAGAAAGAATGGCATTCCTCTAGGGAATTGAATCATAGTAATAGGATGCAAGAGCAAACGCCTAGGGACCGAGAACAAGAATTTCTCCTCTAATCAGTCAGAAGCAACACAGGAAGAGAAAGGCCAAAGTATATTACAGTAGCATGTATGGATATCAATGTGTTGCAGCTGTGAAACAGGAAATGTGATCTGAGGATATGTCGGGCAAAATAATTACAGCAAAGGCTGGGTGTGTAAGTGGCACTGTACACAGGCTGCCTGAGACCTTCCCCGGAGTACTGCACACTGCCCTGGTCACCCATATTCATTATGGGACAGGTGCAGGCAGAGGAATTACTGAGGGTAGGAAACCTGTCATATCAGAGGAGGCTGAAGCTGTGATTATATGTTTGTATCTCTGACCTCCAAAGCTCCTGGAGCAGGCTACAAATGTGTTTTTATGTCCAGATTGCATAGCACATTGCACATGGAAACATTAGCTCAGATGTGATAGCATGTTTGGTGGTAGGGCTACATACACAGTTCCTGTGCCCCCGCTAGAGCCTCCATCTTCTTTTTCTTGCCCCCCGGGCTGCTTCTCTCCATTGTGCTGACACAAATATTTCTGCAGTCACCTGGGAACGGAGTCAGAAAATTGATCCACCCAAAGAACAATGCAGCAACAATAAAAAGGTCGTTTTTCAAGATCAAGTCTCTAGACAGCCAAATACGTCTAGACTTCTTTGAAATCTGAGATTTGCTCAGTCAGTGGTGACTTGGGAATTTTCGGGAAATTGCATTTTCGTTGTACAGGCAGGCCTTCACAAAGATGCCCTATTTGGGCTTGCAGAAAGTATACTGAGAAGAGCCAATGTTAGCCGGTACACACCCATTAGAGCGGTAAAGAAAAATTTGTTAGCTAAGAAACAACATTGGGCAGGAATTACTGAAGAAAGTGGCCGTGAATTCCCAGTAATCAGGGAATTAGAAGCTGGTTTCTATCCATGGGAGCAGGTGAAGTTCTGGAAGAGCCTTCCAGTGGGGAACAAACACTTTAACTGCTTTTAGGAGGAGATTTGCCCCTTAGGGACTGAACAAGACAGCTTTAAAATAGTTGGAAGTGTCCTCTGTGTCCAAGGAGGTCCTTTCCGGTGACCTGGCACATACAGAGCCAAAAGTTAAGTGCCTCCTCCAACAATCTCTGTCACAGAATACAATAAAATGTGTGGCAAAGCATATCACATTTCTCTACACAAATAAAAAATCTTGGCCATTTCTCTCCACTTTGTACCTTTCCAACACAGTGCGAATTTCGCCACTATTGTTTATCAGCACTTTTCACTCAAATATCTCAGGACAGATCAACCACACAATGTGCAAGACAGGAGAACATTGCTTGAGAGACTTTCGTTCGTCTTGGAAGGAACAAGTCCTAAAGTAAGTGGGAGAAGGGCATATCCTAATCTTCTGTGCTGAACAGTTGCACAGCATTCATCCCTATAGCATTCTTCACTTTAATATTAAAATTTTGGGGCAGATTAACTCCAAGGGTTTTAAATACACAGAAAAGAGGAGCTGGCCACTATGGCTAAAAATAAATGGTTGTAATAAGGATGACTGATCCTACCAGAGAAAAATTCAACTCAAAATGATAGATGAGGAATAAAACAGGATTTTCTTCTACACCACCCTAAAGCTGCAGCATAAAGTTGGGATGATGCAGAGGTTTCCTTTAATGCATGCCTATCCAAGAAGCATGGACATGGCCTGGGTGCATGTCACAAATGCTGGGGCCCCAATGAATTCCCACTGTCTGCAAACCTGCAATGACACCTACTGGTAACCAATCAAAGATGTTCCTGCTTACAAACAATGTGAGCCTGCAGGTTTCCAAACATAAAAGATTTATTTTTCTATCCCGGCTTTCCATCATCAAGGTTGTCCACAGTGGTTTTGTACATTCTAGTGCAGGAAACTGGACTCTGTTTAGCCTGGCTTATTTGCAAACCACTCATTTACCATTTCTGTCTTCTGTTCTGAGCTGAATAACCCATGTTGGAATGTGTGTGTGCCTAATGTGTGTGGGCATTGGGACCTCATTACTCCTCTTGCCTACGGCCAGGTCAATCAGGTGTGTATGGCATGGACCTTCCTATACTTCCACACTAACAGTTCTGTTATTCCGCAGGACAGCAGTTGCCCTTAAACTGCAGTCCTCGGCACCTCAGCACTTCATTAACTGCTCTCTGTAGGCCTTGGAAGATGACCCTCTTTATCTGCCGTTGTCAGCAATAACACCTACAAAATCACCCATGAACAGGTGAAATGAAGCAAGCATCACTTCAAATAAAATAGTCCCACTGCAGACGGCAAGGGAAACCAACAGTATTTGATAAAAGTCTTGTTTTGGAACCTAACACTGGAAAGTTTCAGAGCCAGTGATAGTACATTTCCTTCAAAAACCTTTGTTTCCTCACCTTAAAATGAAGACTTTGACAAAATATATCCACCAAATCTGTGGAGGACTGACGGTACACTTCACAAACCAAAGAAAGGTAGGAGATGTGACCAAACTGTGAAAAGTCTCAATCCTCAGGTCAGAGTTAGCATTAGGCTTTCTAATTTTGAAGAAATAACACAGAAAGAAAGGGAGGAGTGGGGAGGAAAAAACTGCGTATGTTCTGAAAGCTGGACGGGTTTTAATATGTATTCTGTCAGTCCATTGGAACACTGCAGAATGATTAACGCTTGTACAGGGTGCCATAAATTACAGGAAAAATACAAGCAAAGTAATTAGACTCAGGAATCCCACATGAGATTTTCTTACTGAATTCCTTGGATTTGTCCCAAATTTTAAATTGCCTCTTTTGTCTTTTTCTGTCTTTCTTTCTGGGTGGCACTGGAGCCATGCATAAACAAATAAAGTTCCCTAAACTATTTCTAAGACTGTAACAGTTGATTGAAATGATTCATTTGCATTAAAGAAAATCCGCAGCGAGAATGTTCCTTATTTGTAAATAGGTAAAGAGTTGGACAGACGGATTATCTGTTGGCATCCCTGAAGAGTACACAGCCTAGGTTAATCTCATTAACTTTGGATATCTACAGAGTAGACTTAAATACCTGAGGGCTGGTTTTCCAACTTCCCTCTACAACTAAGAGAAACGATCACTTGAAGGGCACACTTTGTCTCATCTTGGACATCTGGAAATATCTCTGCCAGGATGAGATGAATTGTGCCTCAGAGAAGAACCTATTTTTCCCTTCTGTGGAGACACCATGTATATCAACCTTATACAATACATACAAAAACCTTGTATAAAAGATCCTATAAGGAGAGTCTGGACAACTATCTGGTGTGGCAAATACTTGGCAAATATCTAGTGTGAAACAATGAAGTCTCTCCCCTCATGTTAAGAGAGAGACCTTCTTGCAACAGCCTTTGCTGTGCATAGAATGAACTTCTATTACAAAGGCGTAATGAGAGGCCTTGCAAATTCCTTTTATGAAGGGATTACGATTTTTTGATTACATTTTCAACTGAAGTAGGTATTGCATTGTGATATCTTATGATCACACTAGCCCACATATTTTAAGGCTTACCTTTACCTCTTGGATTAACACAGATGAGACAAATAACACCCGTAACAACAGATGGTTCAAGACTGGGCACCCAAAGCCCCCAGTGTCTCTTACAGTGGCACAAAACCGCTCAGCCAGGGGTGTACCAATGAGTTGTCACAGTGGCAGCACCAGTGACTGGTGAGGGGTACAACTACTGGAGCCCATTTTGTTTACATCATATTTGTCTTTTTTTTTTCTATCAAATCACCCCATGGTTAAGGGTCTCTTTTGTTTGAGACATCAGGAGCAAAGTCAGCTGCAGGTGTAACTTCCTACAGCAGTTCCTACAAGTTTTCCCTTGCATTAATCATAGTGCTTCTGGGAGCTATATAATTACAGTCACTGAGGGGCAATTCCTACCCAGCGTAGAATGCCGTCACAGACTGCAGAGCATCATTTGAGCCCTTAATTTGGGCATAAGTAGCATTTTGCTCATCCAAAACTTTCTATGGTAAAATAACGTGTAGAACACACTATTTTTTATGTGTCTCCAGGAAACAATTTAGCTTCCAAATAGACTAGTTTGTCCATGGTTATAACAGACAGAGAGCTAATGTAGTATTTACTTAATTTGGCAAATTTTGAAATCTTCCTTTAATTAGAGCTAAATACAGTCTGTTCTTGAAATTCATTTATTTATACTACTCGGCGTCCCCATTGATATAATCAAATGAGAACTCTGCCTGCAAATGTATTTTTCCTCCTGCATTTAGAACTCACGGCATTCCACAACACTTTGAGGCCAAAGTCTGTGACTTAAGAGAACCAATTCTTTGGCAGGAGTTGCTTCTTGTGAAAATATTTTTGGCCCAGAATGACAAGGCTTATGTAGCTCCCCACAGTTCCCTATCACTAAAATACCACAAGCTATTATGGAATGAAAAGAAGTCACGAGGCTAAGCCAGTGTCCTCCGGATCATTGAAAATCCAAGAAGCTGATCCAATTTAAGTCTGTCCTAAGAAATGATGGATTTCTTTTTTCCCCAAAATCACATTATCATTAGAACTTGTCTAGCCACATAAGACGATAGCATCTTGAAGGGTGAAAGAATAACACTACCTGTTACCTCACTTGCCTGAATTGCCAGAATTCAAATGCTTGTGTTTTCATAGCAGCAGTTAGCTTGACAACGAGCAGTCACCATCAAAAAACACTCAAGATACACAGCGTGATTTGATTAGCTGTACAGAAAGACTGGATTAGCATCCCTACTGAATTAGCAGCTGATGAGCTATTACAACTTGAGCTGCTGCATCCCCACTGTGTGTAGCACTTGAGCTTGAATTCCCCTCTCCAATAGCCTAGCTGGTGCAAGCTTAAAGGACGAACTAATTTGGACTACAGCTTAATGTGGGGACAGGGTGTGGTTAGTATTACAGCCAGCTCAGGTACCTGCACAAGCCACTGCTGTCACTTCAGGGATCACTGGATAAATGTGAATGAAAACAGAGTATGACGGGGAGCTAGCTGTGTCAGGGGGCTGAAAAGATAGTGGGTTTAGTCTTAATGTCACTTCAATGAGAGTTGAAGATCTTGAAAAGTTTTTTCCAGATATCTACTAGATGCAAATTTAGTGTTCTCAGGGTTTGGGAGACAAATATCCTTCACACAAAACTCATCAGGACAAATGCTGTCAAAGAGTGAAAGTACCTGGGTGATGGGAAAACTCGGTTCTTTATACAACTGCTGCAGAGGTGTCTCTCTTCGGATCAATTCCTGAAGCACGTAAGTAGACAGATGCCCAGTTACCATCCCTGCGCGTGACTGGGATAACCAGGAGATGCTAATCTCATGAATTTACACATGGTACCAGCATTCTCACACATACACAAAGGCTGCAGGGAAAATGAGTATGTTTCTTATTGCATAATGCCCTGGAATGTGGCAGACACCTCCAAAGAAACTCTGTGAAAAGTCTTATTAGAGGCAATACAGCAAAGCACCCTGAGGCACGTTACAAAAACAAACAAGGCAAGGCTGGGAATTGATTCAGGAGAACCGGACATTACTTGGCAAAGGCCAGTACTTCACATAGTGCAGCACATGCCTCCAACCCTTTTCAGGTATTTTTTCCCCTCAAGCCCCAAACCTGAGCATTATTCTTTTGCTTTGTTGTAGACAGAAGGATGGTGTCCCTGGATGCGGCCGTATACAAAGATAGGCAGTTTCTGGACTTTCTCAGGGTGCAAGACTTGACACAGAAAAACCTAATATGCAAAAGTCCCCTTTCCTCCACCTTTTGTAATCATTTATAACTCTGTAAGGAAAGGTGAAACAAATGAAATTTCACCAATTCAGCACTGTGGCATTTTACAGCCTTTTAGCGATGTAAGTAGCAACAGAAAGTTTTGGAAAACAGAATCAAAGCTGCTGGATGCCAATATGCAATTAATCTGTTTTTATTTGCTACTTCAGGTTTCATTAATATAACAGAAGAAGAATCAGGGAATCAGAGCTGAATCAAACACTTCACACCAAGAAGATTCAGAATTTTTTTCTAAAATCTTGTTATTTTTGAGCACACAATAGCAACCAAATGTCTCCATCAGGATTAGGCCACAAGCCACCCGCAAAAAATAAGCATTGCCAAATATAAACTGTCCCAATTCTTTTTTTTCTGTCAGCAAACAAAACACCATCAGCTTGTTTACACAGAACAGTAACCAGCTTTGCAATTAAGTAAGGCAAAAATTCAACAACTGATTTGCATTATTTTCCATGCAAATGGAGCATTTATCAAGCCAGCAGAAAAGTAGGAACAGCCAATTCTCTCCAAGGAACAACACACGGCAGGTTAAATTGCATTGCTTGTTGATATATAAAGAGGAACCACAATAAAAGAGCAACGCAGTACGAAGGGCCAACCATTTCCATTTTCCTCTGAGAAGCTGTTAGTATGAATTAGAAACTGTTAGTGACTGCAATGTGTGGGTGCAGGACACAGAGAATAATCAAGATCACTTTCAGTGAGAGCTTTTCTAAATCCATAAACAAATTTATTAAAGAGTTAGCTCCTTACCCAACACTGGAACTACAGTGCAAAGAATAACTGCTTTGCATGTAATTGACCCTGATACCACCCCTGGGGAAGGCACAGTGACTTACTCTGTTTTTAAGCTGCTACCTGCTGAAGCCAGGGTTTGTCTTGATCCCTGTCTCAGGAAGCATCAGGCACAATGTTGGTGTTCATATAATAGAGAATGATGGTTAAAATCCCAGAAAACTGCTATAAATATGGGGATAACCCATTTGATGTCAGGGCAACTGGGTACTCCATCAAAGGTAGATCAGCCAATACAGGAAATGGCAGCTCAGGGTCAAAATCTCTCTACATTTGAACATTTCCAAATGTGATGCATTAGGACTTAGCTTATTACGAAGAGATTTAAACTGCAGGCTAAGATCTAAGCACAGTTTTACTTTTGGGTCAAACTGTTGGATTAGAGGTGTTTCAATTATTTCTAGCCATCTTTTCATAAAGCCTCAGTTCTGTGATTATTTGTTCTGTGTATTTTTATGTGGAATCAGGACCAATTTAAGATTATGACACATAGCTAGGCTTTGTGGATCTGCGTAGTAAGGGCATATTGCTATTGTTTGGAGAAATGCTTGGTCACCCAATTTAAAAAAATCCAGCATTAAGTAAATCAACATGGTGTTAAGAAAATTTTAGTTTCAAAAGATGAGATCATGTAACCTTAACTTTTCTGTCTGTTATTTACAGTGGGTAGGCAGAATTTTTGCAGTTGTGCTTTTTGACAACCTTCATATATTTAGTCAGAAATCTTTGTTTCTGGAATCTTTCTGTGTTGTCATGGAAATTATCACCATGTCCCTAAGACTAAGATAACAATTTTATGACAAATTACAGGAGATAGGGAAGGAGAATATTTTGGCATAAGACAATACTTACAAGGAAAAAAATTCACACAACATTTTTGCACCCTTAAAAGGCATCCAATTAAAGATTACTCTCTAATCTCTGCCCATTCTTTACAACTAGGCAAAAATCTAGCAATCTGCAGAAGATTTTTTTTTGCAGGATTCAATATAGGGTAGCCCATGCAGTCCAGGGAAGATTGGCCAGGCCATTTCAGGCTGCTTCCAACCATTTGCCCTAAGCATCATGCACCAAAATCTAAGAACAAAGCATACTAGAACATAAAGATCTCATTAAGATTTCTGACCATTTTAGTATCTGAATCTTGCAGACTGTAACTGTCATAGACACCCTGTGCAATCACCAGGTCTCTAAACCTTTATAAAATTGCTCCTACATGAAAATAAACTGAACAGTACCAACATAGATTTTTAACAACAGAGGAAACTCTTACTACATAAGGAAGGGGATGTGGAAACTGATTTTAGCAGAGGAGAGAAAGATGCTTTCCCCGCTATTGCTGTACTATAAACTTCGCAGATGTGTCTAAGGCATCTGGCAAAGAAGAAAGATCTTCTAGAAGACAGAGACCTGATGTTCCAGGCTTTATTCTAAGCCATATATGCTGCCCTACTAGCTCTCAAGAGCCAAATGCAAGAGGATTTTTTAAAAGGGATTTTCTCAAGGAGGGTGATTCCCCTTCTGTGAAGGACCCATGTTTGCATGCAACTTCCAAAGCAAAGGGATTTGGTCAGGCATGAAAATTTTTGTCTTGCCACAGTAAGTTAGATAAATAGGTAGTTTGGTCTGAGAATGGCTTTCAGGCAGTTGTTATGAGTTGCCAGATCTAAAGCAGGTTTCTGCTACTCCACAAATCAGGCAAACTCCAGAAGTCAGAGCACAAAGAGAGCTGAAAGCCAGCTTTGCCCTCACCAGGCCTGTCAGATAGAAGAACCAAAAGGTTGATTGCGATAAGATACTAAACAATCTATCTCTTTCTAAAACTTCAACCCTGCTGCCTTTCACGCTTACCTGGACTCACTGACCAGAATACTAAAGAATGCAAAATTTTTGCTACTTTCCATTTAGGGCATAACTAGTTGACCTTCAAACAAAAATAGCAGTTCTCAGCTTTCTAGAAAGCAAAAATACCTAAGATGATTCTTATGATCAGAATTGGTATTTCTGATATTTTTAAAGTGAAACTTAGAAAAATGTCCAGATTTTTTTTTGTCTTTTTTTTTTTTGCTTGAGAGACATTATTGATTATTTTGGTTTTCAGACTATTTTTTAAAATTAATTTAAACTTTTTTTTATTTTGCAGATAGCACATCACAGCCATACGTGAAATCAAAGTCTAGATATTTCAACCTTTTGCTGGTTGCATATAGCCAGAGCACAACTTTGTGTTATATGCACTGGAACAGGCTGCCCAGGGAAGTGGTGGAGTCACCATCCCTGGAGGTATTCAAAAGACGTGTGGATGTGGTGCTTAGGGACATGGTTTAGTGGTGGACTTGGCCGTGCTGGTTAACAGTTGGACTTGATGATCTTAAGGGTCTTTTCCAACCTAAATTATTCTATGATTCTATCATTCTATGTACGAGCTGCTTTTAGTCCAGTTCTTCAAAAACCTATAAACAGACTCGATGAATGAGATCCTGGATAAAAAAAGCTCTTAGTAATGAACTGAAAATATTTTTATTCTTGTTCAAAACTGTAACTACTTCAAGAATTTGGAGTTTCAAAATTTGATTTTCCTCGCTACTTTCTAATTAGCAAAAGCACTTCTTTCATTCATAAAAGAAAATATTTTTCACATTAAAAGAGATTTGGCAAAGTGAGATGGTCCTAAAGTAAAACACAAAAAACCCCAGGTGCTTTGAGTTTCTCCTTTCAACACGATTTGTGTTCAAGTAGCAATTTCAACCATTTACCAGTAGAGGGCAGACGCTGACAATAGTTTGACGCTCCAGCCCTAAAATGACAGCAAGCTTGTGGTTAACTGAAGTGCTAAAGCTGAGAAAAGGAGTAGAATGCGTATTAAGACCATCACTTACTAAGGTGTAAGTATGATAAAAGCTCTCCAAACGGCAATCATTACAGCTGACATAAAAGAAGGAAGCTCACTGCTGAGGGATGAAACCTCCTACTTGGAAAAACAAAACCAATTCCTTATTTTCTTCCTGTCGGATAGTAACTAATTTCAGTCCAATTATTTATTTCAAAAGAATAAAGAAACTTCCATGTCTAAAAACCACACAGAAAAGTGGCTCAACACAAAACACCCTGGCCCTGGTAATGGTGCCAGCTCCAAAGAAGCTGCACCGTTGGGGTTAGGGCGGCTTTGAAGATTCGAAAGGCTGGTTAAAGGCCTGCACGGAAGGACCAGGGAAAGACAAACAAGCCTCAAAGGCACAACACCCCCCGCCCCAACCTGATAGCATCCTTTAGCCACTTCAAAAGAGCACAGGTCTGTTTGATATTCACTTTTCCTCCTTGAATTTGGAAACATGTAAACAGGGAGCTGGGCCAGCAGCCTTGAGCTGAATGCAGGATCCGCGGAGGGAAGTGGGAGGGGTCCGTGGCACAGCTGGCCTGGCCTGGCTGTTGTCAAACGGGAAGGCCTATCTGGTGCTGGCCCCTGTAGATCAAACAAAAGATACAGCCTCTTTGAGAATATACGACTATATACATTTGGGAACTTCCTGGCCTGGCACAAGATTACTCTATAGGATTTCGTGCCAGACCTCCTTTGCTAGCTGTTGGGATTTTGTTGCAATTCGTGAGAGTTGCCCGGCTTCTCTGAATGACCCCACTCCTGGAATTTGCTGTGCATGTATACAGTCCTCAGCCTTCGTAATAAGGAGTACACTTTAAACAGCCAAAGAAGAAAAACCAAAAACTGTAACCCTAAAGGATGCAAATCCAGGAAGAAAGCAAAAATAACCCAGTGTTTATTATTTGTAGGTTAGTGAGAATTTTATGAACCGTCTCATAGTTGGGGGCCTGACTCATGATACTTAAAAGCTTGAGGATGTCAAACCTATAATTATTTACTACTGGAAAATCAAAGAGAAACACGAATTTTCATAAACCTCAAGCTTCAGAACATAAGCCAATCTCTGCTTGCACCAAGAGCCTCTTTTTGAAGTAGGTTATTTTAGAAAGGCTCTTTATGGAAATTCCTCTGAAACACCCTGTCCTGACGTCTGCTGGAGATGGCAAACAAGAGTAAATGAGCCACCGGTCAGATGGGTTAGCAGTTCCTCGAGCAGTAAGGTGCCTGCTGACCAAAATATGTGGTCAGCAAAATATGTGAATAATTCCTCAACAGGCTCACTGAAGCCACCCCTGTGGTGTCACCACTTTTGTTGCTACTCTGTTAGAAAATAAGAGGGGGAAAAAACCGCTTTGCCTGAGCTTCTGTGAGTTGATATTTCTCCCCAGAGCCCTTCCCCAAGGGAAATTTCTCATCATGCCGCTGACTCTCTCTCTGCAGTCCTCAGACCGCCAGCCTGCCTTTAAAGTACCTTTCTACAGGTCCCACAGAAGTTTTGCTCTGCAAAACAAATTCGTGTTGCCCTCCCGCCCTTGCTCTGCTCTCCAATCAGATCCCACCTCCTTCCTTCTCGCTTAAAATTGGGGTCACTTTGCCCATTTCCTGATATTGACATCACTGCTACCAAAAAGACTCCAGGGACCAAAAAGCTAAGGAAAAAGCATCTTCGGTTAGTGAAGTTTTTCCCTTCCCCAAATTTTCAAAATTCAAGTGGGATGAGCTTCCAGGCTCATCTCTGAATGCAGTCACTTGTGCAAACAGGGCTCTACTGCAAAGCAAAGGAGAAGGATAGAAACAAGAGATCTAAAGGCTCCTGTCTGTACGCTCTCAGGCTTCTTCCCTTTGCTTTATCAGGGTGCCTTACATTAAAAGGAATCTTGCAGTTTAAAGGTCGTGTCAGTCTGCAGCTGGCTGTGAAAGGCTCTCCATGAAAATACTTCAACAGTGAGTGAGTGACTGGGTGGAGATGGCCTATGCACAGCCCCTCTGCAGCTATTGTTTGGCATTTTGTCTGAATAGGGTTGGAAGCCTCTTCCATGAAGAGCTGATCTTTTCTCCTCCTCTGCTACTTACTTCTCCCACTTTCATGTTTTGTACTTCAGAGCTGTGCTGCTTTGCTAGCCAGGGTCAGCACAAGGTCATGACTTGTGACATGAGGTTAATGTAGTTGTTAAGTAACAACATGAGTCTTTTCAATGGCATGAATATTCCACCCCACCCTCTCCCAGACACACACACGCTTTCTGTCTCCCAGCTGAAGCCTCAGTTGAATACTTGTTTAATGTAAGGGTGATCATGTGAGTCTCTTGGACAATACGCAATGCAGTTATACATATTTCAATTACCACATACCCAGCAAAATAAGCTATTTAATATGTAGCATTGAAAGATTTCTAATCACTTTAAAAAGTTGGGCAAATACTGTGACTGCCTTTTGATAGCTGAAAATGAATGATAAATATTGACTGTACTGTTGACACTACATTGTGAACAAGAACAGAAAAGTGCAGGTTGATCCAAATCTCTAAATCTGCTGAACATCTGCAGTGTTCATTTACTTTAAGGGAGGCTGCATATGCTTAGGAAACAGCTTAGGTGATCTGGATGAGACTTTTGGAGATGCAGATGTGAAAATCATGAAATTGTATTTCAAGTTTGCAAATTTTTGCAGTCAAAGCACTTTGATGTGAGTTTTGTCTTTGGGAGGATGAGAAGGAAGAGGGAGATGAAAGAAGGTTTTAGAAAGTGTCAAGCCAAGATGCACCAAATTTTTTTTCCTATCCTCTTCTGACAAACGGCTAACAAATGCATTATTGGACCAATACCTTTAGAGATATTTCCCATTTCTATTTTCTGTACTTCAGTTCCATGTAGTCTGTAATTGTCCAACATAAATGACAGCAGGATACTGGATCAGATATTAGCATCATAATATGGTACAAGGCCCCTGTTTGATAACCACATGCAAGTGTGAAAGGGGTGATAGTTAGGGCTGGAGAAGAGAAATCCTACCGACTGTCTGCTTTGCTAATGATACAGCTTTGTCTGTGTCTCTGAATTCTGAAAGGGGTCTCAGAATAGCTATTTACCTACCTCCCTTAATCCGAGGGGAACCTTTTGATCTCAGCTGGATCTGACCACTCAGTTTACAAGGTACAATTAAAGACAGATAAAGCCTCTTGAAAACAAATCATTCAAATCAGAAGACCCTAGAAAAGAAGCCCAATGATCTTAAGTCAGAAACCTGCAACTTTAAATGACTAAGATTTTGAATCCAAGATCACTCCTGAAAGAAGAAAGAGGCTGAGGCAAGCTATATTTGATGTCTGCTATAAATATGAATCAGAGCAGCAAGGCAAAGCAAACCAAACAGTACAACTTCCCTCCAGGAAAGAGAAATGAAAATCCAAATCTATCCATTTAACAGACTTCTCTATCTGCAATAATCACACAGCTACAGGCTTGCAAACTCTTACTACTATGTTGGATTTGTAAACCACCAGGTATTTCACAGCTACATTTCACAGTTTGACAGAGCTATCAGGAAAAGAAAGCAGATCTCATTTCTCCAGAAAAATAGATGTCAAAGCATTTTGAAATGGTTATTATTGTCAGAATTGGGAATACAACGCAATTTTGGGCTGCAGTATAGGTTGCAAAGCTATGGCTTAGCATTCATAGCCAATACTAACCAGTAGAAACAGAGACATTCAGAACCGAATTCCTCTTTGATGCAAGTCCCTCTGGAGGGTGCTGTACTCAAGAACTGCTGTCTCATAAGGTGACAAATCCAAGCAGGGCCATGCTAGTCGTCAGAGATCCCCCAGGTGTCAAGGACAGGAAAGGAAATCAAGCTGTGTTGTTTTTTCTCTTCAGTTCAGTTGTAACCCAATTGATGGGTGCGGTGGTGAAGCTATGGAATGAGTCCCAAAGGACTGGCACCTATCAAGCACTGCCTTGCTTTTGTTTCAGACCTCCAAAGGACTATTTGAGATGAACACAGAAAATAAATACATTAATTTACTATTTTGTGTACAGCCTGAAGTGTTATTTCAGAATCTCTTCTATGTTGCTTGCTCAGTGATAGCTTTTTTGTTCTAGATGGGTCTGATGTTTTATGGAAACCAGAGCTACCAGGTTTTGCTTTAGACAATTGTCATTGAAGTAGCTTTAAAAGCAGCTGTCATGGTTTTATGTGGGTTTCCATGAACTTACAACAGCTGTCCAGTTATAAAGCAGCCTACAAAACATCTGTGAGAGGCCCCAGAGAAGGCAGTTGGTTCCTATATGCCACAGATGCGTAGAGAGTTAAACACAGCAGGACAATTAGAGGCCCGAGGGAACCTGGGCTTTTCTTTCCTAAAGATGTAGTGAACCATTTACGAGGAGGAATGGTTAGAACCAGATATGGGGCAAACTACAGTCAGCGCAATCTCTGTCTCCTTCTCCCTTGCTCTGCAGGCAATTTCTAATCTTGACCTGCAGCTACTCCTTTCTTCCAGCTATGCTAACTTTCCATTGTATTCAAGACTCACTAATGGGCTCAGATCCCAGGGTCTCCTCTCTGAATTCCAGCTAAGAGTGACTAAACAGGGCCTGGATCCACCAGCCAAATATTACCTCTAGTCCATAACAATTTTTTCTTCAGTCTTTTCTCCAGAAGAGTGATTCTTCTTTGCTATTTACTTTCTTGGTAGAAAGTAAGACAATGCTCACCCCGTCTGCCCCTTATATTTCTGTTGCCAGATTCTTCCTCAAGATTCTCACTGTTGATCTGTGATCCCTATCAGCATTGCATGTAACATGCATAGTACCAAGTGAATCAGCACTTAAAAACAAACGATAATACGTTTTGTCCAAGTGCTGATTGTTGGGGAAAATATTTATGTCAAGAATCTAAACACCAAGCAGGGAAAGAAATTACTTATAATGACCTATGTGCATCACACTATGACAACAACAACAACAAAAAAATTAGGTAGAATAGTAAAACTTACTAAAGTACAAAAATGCCTCCGAAGGGACATCTATCCCTAACAGCGTTCCTTGTCTGAACACTGATGTTATTTTGAATGGCATCTTTCATAATGTAGTAAGACATTACCAAACTTTTGAACTAACGCAATAAAATACTTTTTTTTTGTAATGAGGAGAAATGAGGAAAGAAAATAGCTTTTCATCATGAATATTTTAAATAAAGACAAAATTTTGTTACTGAAATAATTTCCAAAATTAATATATGGAGATAAGGATAACTGACTAATGTACTATGCATTAATACAACCAGACTGAAGAGCCATAGGACAGAGCCTAGTACAAAAACATGCCAGCAGAGGGTACTCATACTTTGAACATTTGAGTGCCGGTGTGCACTGTAATGCTCCCGAGGGCTGGAGAGAGAGTACTGGAAGACAGTAGGGGACCTTCAAGAATAAGCAAAGTACTGGAGTGAATAAAAGAATGCCCATAGCTGCTTACCACTCTCCTGTCACTAAAGTGCTTCATTAGGAGCAGCTGGGAGTAATGTAGCAAGAAAAAGAACATAAATCAAACTTTGAAAATGTTGCCAAAGACAATGATTTATAGGTTGTTTCCAAAAAGCTGCTCTTTAACCCTCAGACTTCTAGGACAAAGCAGAAGGTCATAACTATTACAAAACAGCTAGATTGATGAAACTATCATAAACGTATTTGTTATGCTTCTGTAGCTAAAATGTTACAGCTAAGGGAATACAAGTCCAAGTGTTAGTAATATTATCAGTGTATATGTGCTCATAACAATACAGGATTGGAAAATAAACAACAGAATATAAGCACACTTTACCCGTGCATGCTTGTATGCATTAATTGATATGAAAAAAACCCCACAAATCTCTTTTCTGCAGCAGTGACACCACTACGACACCTGGGTTTTGAGCAGGGCTCATTCTCCGTGAGACCCTAGCTTCCACCCCAAGGGTAGATGCTGAGCTAGGAGTAGCCAGGATATTCAGCAGACAGCCCAAAAAGACAGCCATTCCTCAGAAAAAAGGGAAAATAATAATGAGATTTTTTTATTATAAAGGCAGCTTGAGAGCAGAGACCAATAAGAAAAGTTCATGCTTCAACTTTCACATGATCACTTTTAAGACTAACTTGGGCTTTAGCTGCCATATTTAGAGTAATCTCATCTTAATTTATTGTAGTCTGACCACACATGGTAAGAGCTCGAGGACTCTTTTTCTAACTTAGCTTGGTGTCATACAAGGACAGATATCCAACCTGCTCCTTAACTTACTACCAGACTTACTTGCAATGTTGTTTTAGCCAAGCAGAGAACACACCTGTTGCAGAGGTGCCACTGTATTGAACAATTTAGCAAATTCTAACTTAAAAGTAGCAGAACTTTGTTGAACATCCAGTACTGGAAAGAAGCACAGGAAAGTGTATTAGTATCAGCGTTTTTGTTTGTGCGTAGACAACTAATCATAATTAATATAGCTGTCCTTTTTAAAATTTTATTGTTGTCTTATTTAAACCAAAATACTACTTGGATTCCTCCTCCTCACCTCTGTTTTTATTTTGGCTTGCAAAAAGATGATGAATACACCACACACTGCTCTGTACTAAGATACATGGACGGAACATCTTGACGCCAAGAATCCCCAGAAAAAGGAATTTCCTTTTGATGTATTTACAAGATAGCCTTTTAAGAAGTGAAATTTTATAACCAATATCTGATAATACAAAATTACTGAGTACCAAGTTGCCTTTTACCTTGTTTTGAACCCTAAGCACCAAATTAACTGCTACTGTAACATCACTACTGCAACTTAGAGTCATATCAGAGATAAATATAGCATGCCTGTCTTTGACTTGCGGCCTTATCTGGCAAACACTTCAAAAAATTCCTCACATAAGCCTTCCTCTCCCCAGCAGCAAATTAAATGATTCAGGAAGCCTTCCTTTTTGTAGAAAGCAAGACGACCGCTGGACCAATTTTCACAATTATCAAAAGAATAAAGAAATAATCAAGCTGATGCAAATAAGAATAAAAGCAGCCCCTTGAGTTCTATTAAACACAGACTTCCTTTGTAGTGCTATAGTGACTCAGTTTCTAAATCTGTAATATGAATTGTAAACTGGGAGACTACTGGGAGGCAAATCTGCAAATTAATATCTGCAAACTGCGTTTTGATGATTACGTAAAAAGAAATTAAGAAGGACCAAGTATTATGCGTAAAGAGGGCAAACTTGCTAGTGGACTCATCAGCAGAGGGGAACTTCCATGGAAGATAAGGAATGTAGTTAGACCAGAAATCAAAAGATGTCATGCAAGCTCCAAAACCGAAAGAAAAGCATCTTCAACCAGAGGAGAGAATTGCTGTATCCATGAGATGGAGCAGACAGTTGAAAATACTGTTTCTGGTAATTCATTTTTTGAGGTATATTTCAGTCCTACAGTTGAAGAAATTCTTCTTAACTAGCTAAAACCTGGTATACAGATAAATAATTTGGATGTCCCTCACTCAAGCAAGGATGCAGCATTTATGGTTTTGGCTCCCCCCCCCCCCCCCCCGCCCCAATATACAGGGATCATTACTTTGAGCATTGAATCTTCTGAAAAATGTAAAAAGGATAGTACTAGAAGTGAGCACTGGTTTCTGGTCTTGATAGTTGAATAGATTTAATATCAATTCCCTTCAGGTCAGAAAACACACTAGGATATATAACAGACTATATTCCCTGAGCAGCTGGTTCTTAAATACATCATCTCTGAGGAGGACCAACAGTGTAGCTATTGCATTTCTTATGAATTCAGAGCAGAGGTCCAGATTTCAAACAAAAGTGAATGTTAAAGTGGGCTATGACCAAAAGAGCAGCTTTGATTTGAGTGCAAGGTATGTACTTCACTGAATATTATATGATAGATGTGTTCCATTTCACCTGATGTCTCTCAATTTTTTATTAAAATGATTATTAAAGGTATTTCTTGAGTACAGGCAGCAAGATTTGTCTTACTGTATGCAGTAATGAATCTAATTCAGGTGAGAAGGACTGATATCATCAATTGGCATGGAGCAGCCTCCTTTCAGTTAGGTCCATCATAGGAACATGGTAGTCAAAACACAAATGAAAGCTTTTCCAGTGAAGGTCTATTTAAAATATCTGGCTATGGTCACGGACATATTCTATTTCTTAAAGTAACTGCTTCATATCAAAGTCAGATTCCTTCATTTTTCTGGTAAAAATATTTTTACTTCTTTCAGTATTTTGAAGCTCATGCAAGTATGGATGACTGAGCTGGAGGGAGTCATGCCTTACCCAAAACTCTTTTATTATGTTCAGACTGCAGAGTCGTAATAAATTGAGCCAAGCACATTATTCATAGTAAAAAAAAGAACAAAAAACAAAAAACTGACTGAGTAGCGCTTTTGCTAACATTCTATGGAAAACATGTGTTTTCTTGTGTTAAGTCACCACTGGAATGTATTTAACAAGGTCCTTCTTCCTAAGTCATGCATAGCTTAAATTCAAGGCAGGCTGCTAAAACTGGTCAGAACAGTCTCTCAGGGCTGCTTACATTGTTGGACAAGATGAGCCTATAAAATACCAGTCAATATTCTTGTGTACAGAAATACAAAAAAGTTGGTTTCCACAGATGATGAGTTGAGTGTTCAGGGAGAGAACTGGCTGGAAAAGAATTAGTATTGGAATATTCTGTGTCAAATGGAGGTACCTTTTTTTTACTGAGCTTACCACCATCTCCTGCATCAGAATTCAGCTTAATGGGGAAGTACAACAGAGGACTTTCATTACCGCGAAGATTCATAATTATGGTCTAGAAACTTGTGTACTACATCCGTGAAAAAAACTCTCAGAAAATCTGAGGCATCTGGTCCAGAATTTAAGGTGGCAACTCTGCAGAATTACATTTCTTCAGAAAAGAGCCTAAAGTACATGTTACAGAAGCATGTAGGACTTAACAACTGGGTCTGCCAAAAAACAGCCTGGTAACAGTTCCAAGTTTGGGGCAGAATTATTTTAAAAAATAAAGTATTCCTAGGAAAGGTTTATTCTATTTTTGCAGCTGTATTATTGTTGTGAAACTTTAGATTTCCATTCTAGAGTTCACCTAAAAACCGAGAAGTGATCTACAAGTACAAAGATTATGGAAAGCGCTATCGTCGGGGTTGCGGTGTCCTTTCCAAGCTAGCATCTGGGACACAACCACCAAAATCGTGTGTGCTGACCATAAGCTCTCCTTCTCACATTATCTCCAGTGGCACTGCAACAAGCAGAAGAAAACAGCTAGAGTTGCAGGTCCCCTGGGACGGTGTGCAGAGTTCTTAACTGTCAGCTAAAAAAATGTAACCTCCTGATTTGGATATGGAGTAGCGTGGTCTAGGAATGTGAGAGATAACTCATACCAGATGCCACAATGGCATTTTCAGAAAAGTCTGATTAATGGTATAATTGTACTTTAAGCAGCTATATTGTTTATTTCTCTGATCTCTTTCTCAGTGCTGTGGCAGAATGAATTCTTGTGGATTAGCTTGTTAATAGGTAATCCTATTCAGTGGGTATCTTTGCTGCAAGGCAGTCTTGGCTTCCCACCCATTCAGTTAGGAATGTTTATATTTAGCTATTTTCTGGAAACAGAGCTCCAGCTGCAGCACATAGCAATTACTTTGGATGGATCTTGTTTTTCCTCAGGACATGTCTTGTTCTTGGTGTAGACTGAACAGTCTCACTAGAAATATGTCACTTTGCCCAAACAGAGTTTTGAAGGACAAGTATGTTTAACTAGTATGGGTCCAGAGCTGTGTTAGATCCTGATGAGACTTGCAGCCATCCCACATTCTTCTTTTCAATCCTTTCGGGTGTATATTGCTGTTATTAAAAATTGATTGTTGTAAATACCAAAGGTATTCTAGGGCAATTTTAGTAACTAAAAGCTCCAGGGAGAAAAGAAATTCCAAGGTGTCTCAGGACATTTTGCCTCTCTAACATCCTGATGTTGAGATGCTTCTTTACCCTCTTGTAGGATGGTGCTATATACTATTAAATAAATGGACACTGAGTCTCATCTTCCATTCCAGAAGTGGCTACAAATCAGGCAATGATGCAGTAATCCTTATGGGGATATTTTCTACATACATATTTAAATTGCTTTGGCACCTGCAGTGCTGAACAGCTTGCAGCAAGCTGTTGGTAAAGAACTGATGAATGTAACCTGCCAGTTTTTATGAGTTTTAGGATCTTAATTTTTACTCTTTAACATTCTTTGCATAGCTATCAAAGTACATTGTCCCACTGATGATAGCTAGTTTGACACATAGGACTTGATACAGTAATTTCTTGAAGCCAGGTGCAGGTTGCATCTGTACAGCTGGATGAAATACAACCAAAAATAGACACTTTGAAAGATACTGCTCTTGAAAAATATTTGAAAGGTGTTGTGGTGGCATGAACCAAGGGGATCTCTGGTTTAGTTTTCCAAATGCAGATGTCTTGCTAGCAAAGAACATCATATGGCCAATACAAACAGCCTTTGTCCTGGAAGCAACCTTGCTGAAGCAGACAGCGCACCTTGTAAGACTGGAAGAGGACTGACCCTATGGTTATCCAAAGAGTACCCGCTAGCAGACAAAATGGAAGGTTATTAAAATGCCCAAACTCATATCTACTGAGTATTTTACACTTATGCTGGAGAAATAAAGGTGGTCTATCTATTACCTTGAATTAATTAATGAACAAGACCTGAACGTACTCCAGAAATACCACACCATGCTCTATATTCCATAACCCAGACATAGTCATTGCTGCTGCTACTAAACCCTTGTGGCAGGGAGTTTACATATACTAGGAGTAGTGCTGCAGATTTCCTGTGACTCCTGCTTCTCCAGGAAGACCGCCGCAAGCTGCCACAGTCTCACTTGGGACTTCAAGGGGAAGAGTTTCCTGTGAGGGACAGGATAATACCCCTTGACATACGCAGCCTTTTCCTCTGACCCAACTGTCCAAGAAGCAGTGTTCATAAACACGGAGAGCAAAATGTCAGCATTTCTTTTTAAACAGTTAATAGAACAAAAGTGGCTAGAGGTCAAATTCTAAATGCTGCAGAAACACATTATTTAGTTAATACTCTATAACAGAGAGCAGCAGTACCTCCCAGGCGCAAAATTATACAGATAATATTCCTGAATTGGATCAAGTCTATTTAGTATCTGTTATCAGTTTTAACTAAGAGAACAGTGTTGCAATTATGGGGTATAAAGTAAATTGAACATCATACTTGCTTTATAAAAATAATTGCTAGAAACTTGATGGTACCTTATCTCCTTTCTTCAAGAAGTTAATAAGGGAGGGGAGTCAAGACAGTTGGGCTCAGCATCACAAAAGATCAAATCCAATCCTGTAAAATAATAACAGAAAATTCAGTGGGACCTGAAATTGGCTTAATGAAACGTTATGTGATCTATTGCTACAATATCTTTCTTGATAGGTGTTGTATTTCTGAAGTCTCATTTAAAATGCTGCAACAGAAACATTGTGATAAAAAGAAATCTGTGTTGGTTACAAAGCAGCTGCAATATTTCAACAGTATCATTTAAAAATTATGAAATAGCCATCAATATTATTCACAACAGCAAACCAGGAAAGTGATTTGCTTCATGTACCTTTTTTTTTTTTCCTTATATTATCATATCTTCTCGACTATAAAAAGCCAGATGGGTTATTCCCCTCCTAAGAAAAGCCAGATGTCCTCTTTATATCTGCCAACACATACTTTTCTATAAGCAGAGAATCAATCTGTTTACTTCTAATGAAAACATTCTACAGATCCATCAAATAAAGTACTCCAACATTGTTAATAACTGACCGCTGTTAATAAAACACCACAAGGAAAGATAACGTAAAATAGTCCTAAGTCATTACTAACACATACAAAATTCTTATGCTATGTTTCTTAACATTCTGTTTGCTCCCATTTAAAAATTTCAAACAATGGGACTCCGACTACTTCCTATAAATATACAGTATGCAATGCATATGTACCAATAATGTGCAGCAAACATAACAAAATACTGTAAAAGGAACAAAAGTACTATAGAATCTGGCAGAATGAATCCAAACAATGTGCTTAGGGCCTTGGATTTACCAGAATCCACTGTGTCTTCATGCACGCGTACTTCCATTGCTCTGCTTTCCACAAAAGGGAGATTCCAGGCCATTTAATCATAAATTCCTGGGATGACTCTCCCTCCTTGTTTGTGTTTCTTTTTTTTTTAATTGTGTTTACATTCTTGTGTGTGGGTTGGGAATTTAGGTTTGTTTGTGATGAAACATCAAAGTTGAGTCCCAAATTAATACTGTGCAGTCATATATTCTTTGCACCTTCCCACAAAAGGATGAGAGAAACACACATGGTTACCAAGTTTTATGCAACACTAGTGGGATTAAACTAATCTGTAAACCTTTGTGTGATGTGATTTTGCTTCCCCATTCAATTTTCCTCCTGTTATTTTTCCTATTGTTTGCTTACTGATTTTCTATTTTCTTTTTCAGATTTTACAAAAAAAGCTTTCGAAATCTTCATGTGAAATAAAAAAAATGACTAATATTCTGTAAACATGCAAGTATATTCAGTTGATATATATAATTCTGTTTGTCAGAAAGTGGCATTTTAATCCTGACATATGCATTGCACAGGTATGTGGTCCATAATCATTCTCCACAAAGCATCACAGCAGTTACTGTACAAATTACACCATCACACGCAGGAAATTATCAGCAATTAGAGCAGATACAAGCTCGAACTGAGATTGATGCAAGTAATTTAGCAGAACTGCTATTAAATAAAAAGTCCCTGAATTGTGCAGAAGAACTTTGGTGTTTCAAAATCAATAGAGAGTGAAGACCAACAGATTGTGGGGTTTGCAAGAGGTGCCAGTGAAGAGACAGCAGACTGAGATTCTCTTCAACATAAGATTAACTGAAGTTACAATTTGAGTGTTACCCGAGAAACTATTTCTCTCCCAAATGTTGTGATTTTTTACTGGCAAAATGTTTACATCCGAAACTGCGTGAGCTGCTATTCAGATTCATGCAACACATTAACTGCTAGCACAACAATCCAGTGGAGCAATCCATTTACACTTTGCAGACTGAATATTCAACTGTGGTTTGGGATGCTTCTTCACCAGCATCAGTTTCATATCTAGCCACTTTGCTCCTCTAACTGCTTGCTTCTGTACTAGTAGGGAAGAATATCATCCATAACCTCAGAATTATAAACTAGATTAGGGAACTGATCTATCTGGCTTAAAAAATATATGTATCTATTTTAAATATGGTTATATATTTTGAATAAAATATACTTATAGAGATTTTCACCTGGTTTATTTTTCAGATGGATCAGTATCCTGACCTGGCTCACAGTTTAGCCACACAAAGAGCTGCAGACACAGCTAAGGGCTGGTGTGCTGTGTCGTGAGGGCAGGAACAAGGAGCGGGTAGGAACCAGTAATACAGCAAACGTTTCATGTCATCAAGCCACAGCCAAGGCTTCATGTCATCGAGCCACAGCCTTATTTACAATGTGGCTGCTTTTACCTGGACTAGGATAGGAATTAATTTCTGTTCCTTGCATTTGTGTTAGCTCTGCAGAACAGACCTCTATCCTCCATGAGTCCATTTAGTAACTGTGACTCATTGTGATTCCTTTATTGCAAAGCCAAACCAAAATTCCAGCACACTTATACAATAAACTTTCACCATATCTTAATTATATATGGGCACGCTGTCCACTCAGAAAAACAGGTCATCGTACATGATAAAAATCTCCAGCGAGTGCTAACTAGACAGAATTCCTAATTTTAAAGATTTGCATCCATTTGAAATTTCCCTGGGGTTTGTCTTCCTAATACCCCAAGTTCACCCACACATTTCCTGTCCTCACCGACTGAGCTGCAGGCTGCATGAAGGAGAGATTGGCTCTGTGCTAAGGTTTAAACCTCTCCCCTCAAGAGTGCTCCAGCTCCACAGAGCTTAGCTTAAGCCTTTGCTGGTTTACACGCAAGACAGTGCTCAATATAAATGAGTTCTAGCTTAATGAGTACAGGCTCTGGTGTGAGGTTAGCTGACAGTGCAGACACAGCCTGATATCTCTGCACCAGGCTCTCGTGCTCGTAGCTGGCAATGTACTTCCAGCTGTTACGCACCTCCGGACCACCACTGACTGCTGTTCCTTCCCCAAACTAGAGTTTAATTGCACAGAGTCTCAGACCAGTCAAACACTTCATTGCCAAAATATTTTTTTGTTCAGAATGGTCTGAGGATGTGATGCTATCCATCCTTCTCAGTCATCTTAGCCTTGGTACTTCAGAGGAAATCCTATCAAACAATTAAGTTAGTCTAATCAAAATCAATGGTTTTGCAACTCTAGATCACAGTTCTCAGCCAAGCCCTACAAAAATACCTTACACTTCATGTCGTGTGGTAACATGGATCTCGTTGAGCAAAGATGTGTTGCTGGCATGACTTGGTTCCATTGGATTTCCAACAATGATCTAAATGAAAAGAAGAAAGGGCCTTGTTGCATTTTCAGTACATGGTGCATCTCCTACGGTCTCACCTTTGCAACACAAAGATCCTCTCGCACGCTAACAAGCATAGCTCACAGCGCCTCGTTCAAAGACTTCAACAGACAAAACCAGGGAACAGAAGGATTTAGTGAGGTAGCAAAGAACCAAAAAAGATTACATAGGGAATTTAACACAGGATGGGTAAATTGAGCCAAATCAGTCCATGTCTGAAATAAAAGACGATCTCTTCTCTCTGTACTAACATTTCTTGAATAGTCTTACTTAAATAACACAGATCCCTAGCCCTACTAAATCAGAGAAGGTGTTGCCAGGGCATTGAAACCACTTACTCCTCTCTTCATTTAGGTCTGCTTCAGCAACTATGGGACATGCCTAAATGATCAAATGCAGGCAGGTGTGTGCTACTTCCACGTGCACTACCTATCACCTACATTAATGTACAAAGATTTCCTTCCTAATAGATCCTCCTCTAAAACTATGGTTTAATGTTCTATTTTTTTTCTTTATTGGCAGAAATGTCATCTTCTTTATTACTTCATGACCCTCTTGACTGCAGTAGGAGTATTTCTAAGGCTGAGTGATGAACCAGAGAAAGAAATTATAACCCAGAAAATATTATGGGTTTGTTTTTTTGGGTTTTTTTTGGCCTGAAACAGTTCTAGTTCACTGTGTGGACCCGAATGTGATCTGGCACAAAGAAAGGCATGATACACATCCAGGAAGGTCTCTTCCTTTGAAAGGAATGCCTAGCTTGGACGTAGTGCTAACATAGCTTGACAACTTTTAGACCCCACCTGATTTAGCATTTTGCTGGTTTGAAGCATGAGAGTTAGAGGGAGCTGCCTAAATACGAACACTGGGAGCTGGACCTACTTACAGTTTACAGTAGCAACACAGAAACTAGCTCTCTGTTGTCTCCTATGCCACCCCTTCCCTGGCTCTTACCAGCCACACAGCAGCACAAAGCGCCCCGTGGCACCAGGGCTTTCTCCCACGGCACGACAGCTGCTCGGCAGCGGGCTCTCTAATTTCCTAGACTCTTATGATTTGCCTTGCCAACAAATTAAACGCAAGTGCTAGCCGATTACTTCTGAATTGTCACTATTTCTGTTTATCGCCCAGAAGAGCAGGCAGAATGTAAATGCAAAAAATAGTTCCCCCTCAAATTCTGTGTTTTTTTCAGCCAGCTAAACTACATTTTACTCCTTGCACTCCGAACAGCATCAGGTTTTGCTCTTTCTTCTATTTTTTGGTAAGGCAGAGGCCTAAGGACACGGGTAGAAGGAGAGGAAACATCCCCGGGGCTGAGCAGAATCACCTCAGCAGAGAGGGGGAGACCATTCCCCACAGCGCCGAGGTACCCGGGATGAGCGGCCGAGGTCTTTCCCAGAGGTGAGCCCCCAGCACCTGTCCTCCGCGGCTGCTTTACCTGCGCACCGCCACCCAGACA
>NW_009203372.1:163491-194624 GCF_000690835.1 Fulmarus glacialis | reverse complement strand
CACTGCACTGCACCCTGCCGCACCTCACCGCACCGCAGCGTGCCTCGCTGCACCGCACCTCGCTGCACCGCACCTCGCTGCACTGCACCACGCTGCGCCTCACCGCACCGCCCTGCGCCGCACCACATCGACCTGGCAAACCCGGGCGCTACAGCAAACCTGGGTAGTCTGGATTGGGATCCGTATCAATGCACTCCTATTTTTCAAAAAAATAAGGCTCTTCGTTTCAGAAGGGGAAGGGGAAGGGGAAGGGAAAGCGGTGCAAACTGGAGTGTGGGCATCTGGTGAAATAGGTTGCTAAGTGTCTGTCAAGCATTTTAGGGGGGAAAACAGACAATGAACCCTTGCCAGTTCATTCTATAGGTAGATATTGTGAAAGAGAAGTTGTTTTCCTTTAAGAATATTGGTTTTAGCAAGGAATTTACAGGTGATATTGGAACAAAGGGTAAAGTCAGTAAGGAGGTGTTCTCAAAACCATTGCTTCCACTGACTGGCACTGGGAATTTGTCCCATTCCTTTCCTGGGCTCTGCAGGAGAAGAAATTCAGTGATCCCATGCTAGTTTAATCAAAACAGCTCTGCAGTTGCCTTTGCTTCAGGGATTGTCTGTTTGCACAGAAGACTGCGCATCTGAACCTCAGAAACATTTGCTTCAACTCCTTCCCCCTTCCCCGAAGAAGCCTGGTTTGCAGCAGCATGTAGCTCCCTTTCGTCAAGCTGCTGCAGAGCTACTTGGGAAGCCAAACACAGCTCTCCAGATTTATTAAAATGCATTGCTTGCTTTTTGTGAGCAGTGCTGATGTCAGTAAGAACAACAGGGCAAACACCTTAATAGGCAAGCCAAGAGCCTGTGTAGTGTTTATCTCACACACACAAGAAGTTTGGATATAGCTCAGCTATTGCATTACAGGCAGTGGTGGTATTAGTTTTGAATGGTGTTGGAATTAAGTACAACTGGGCCTGTGTAAAAGCCTAGATATAGCTGCTGAGCTTAATACTGAGCTGCAGAGCCGATTGCCTCCAGGGCTGTAGTCTGAACCCAGACCCAGTGCGGAGCATCCTTTTGGGTGCAGATCTTTGGGAGCAGTATTACAGCAAAAGAAAGCTTTTAGCTGGCTCAGACTGGACATGGAGGCTGAAAGACCCTGTCACCATGGAGGTATGGAGTGCTCCGAGGGCTGGTACTGTCTGTCTGCCACTCTCCATCGACACTGATAAAATAAAAGAGAAAGAGGCAGCTCTTCAGGTGCTTTGCTAGGAGAGCATATTACAGAAATAGAAACAATTCACCCGGCACTGCCCTCCCCTGGGTAGAGCCGCCTTTCCACAATGCACAGAAGCACCAAAAATGCTCCTTCTCCATGCACAGGAGAGAGAATAGTCTCCTCTGCTGCCAGTACTGCAGAACTACTCCAACTAGTTAATAATTTTAACGATAGGGGTATTTTTTGGATCTGAAAAGCTATGGCTGCTGAACAAATCATCTAGGTCTTTTTTATGTGAATAAATATTACAAATATATGACAGAGAGATAAAGAGCCTCACTGAATAGTTGCACAAAGAGGCTGAAAGCATTGAATTGCTGAAATAAAAATGGATCAGTGGATGTAGATGGATCTCACCTGTGAGAACTGAAGTCCCTTTTGTCTGAATGTCTAGTTGTGACCAACTGGGGTTTGCATCCCATCTCGAAAGGTAGAGCCATTTGTTTAAAATGCTTAACCTTTGTTTAGGAGTTGCTTCAGAAATGACTCACGGAGGAGACTGCAGTGAATTGAATCACTACTCAAATTGTCTACTGTGTGAAGAATTTAGTTGCAGAAAAAAAGGTTAGTGAAAAACCTCTAAGGTTTAAGGCGATCACAGCCCAAACTGCTGTAATCATTTTAACTTGCTAACTGCTGCAGTCTGGGCTCAGCCTCACTGCTGATGGCATTTTCCACTGCAAGATTGTTCTCCTACTTTTCTTTGGATTATGTTGGTATTGCCCAATGTCCAAATATAGAGTAACTCAGTGTTTCCATTCAGTGCTTTTGTATGTAAAACGTGTTAATCTGTTCTAAGCAGCAGAGCGTCCTCTATAAGCTGATATTTTGGCACCTCTTTTGGTCTTAGCTATTTCAACTTTCCTGAGCTGTTTGAAGGGGAAACGTGTCCTGGCACAGAAAGCAGAGCTGCAGTGGTCCCACTGCTTAAAGACACTGAGGTATCTTCAGCCGGTGGGACTCTTCCATCAAAGGAGTCCAGGCTTACATGGACATGCCGAAATTGTGGTGGTAACGTTGCAGATGTGATTTCCTGTGTCAAAAGGAGGTACTTTGTTCTTAGCAGGTCAAGGACTGGATCAGAAAGGTGAGGACTTTCTGAGGAGGTTGAAGTTTTAGTCTTTAAGGAGAACAGCTACTATGGAGAAGCTGGTCCTAAGGATGGGAAGGTCAAGGGGATAAGGTCTAACTAGGGATGTCTGTGAGCAGTCTCAGCAGAGGGTATCCAAGATATCGGTGTCTCCAATAAGCCATATAAGCAGTCCTACTCCTTTCTGTGCTGTTCAGTAAGCCAGTTCTCAGCTCTCTACCCAGCAGAACTCACACAGCCTCCAGCAGCAGAGCAAATGGCGTCCAGCAGCTCCATTTGTGCCCAAAGAGAGGTGCTGCCTTGGAAGTTGTGAGGGAGGAAGGGAATCGGCAGCCAGCTCTGTCTGCTGTCGGCAGAGCTGCCTGGTACAGCCCATGTCCTGCAATCCTCTCAGCTGGTGCCGATCGTGGGCTGTGGGAAAGACCTGCACAAAAGGCAGGGCTGTCTCGCTGTCGTTTTTCATCAACTTTCCTTGCTCATAATTGACTGTTGGACATCTAATCTTGAGTCAAGCCAGGGAGAGTCTTGCAGCTCCAAAGTAACTAAATGGAGAGACCAAGCATTTCATGGGAATCTGAGTAACCTGTTGGATGGTGGAGGGGGGGGACACAAAACCTCAATTTCCTACAGTGAGTGGTGAAATAATTACATCATAACTGACAAAGCTGCTGATTTTAAGGAGGATAAATTTCCCAAGGACAATACTAAGATGACAAGCTTTCAGCTCTGGTGTGTCATTTACTGCTTTTCCTTGTGTTGATTTTTTATAGTGGTTTTTGTGGAGCAAGTGGCTATTCAGCAAAATTAATGTGGCAGAATGAGACCCTCAGATGGGATGTGCGGAATGAGACCCTCACCACTGAGCTTTTCACATATTTCAAAAAACGTATTAATGTTAGGAGAGACATTTATCAATTACTTACTAGTTTGCTTCCCAGCCCGCACCACAAAAATTTCACCCAGGGGCTCTTGCAGTGCTCCCAGGAGTTACTAGCAGAAGCAGCTCCCTGGAGCTAAAGTGGAAGAGGCAATTTAATGTGACTAAAGTTTAAAAAAATGCTTCTCTCCTTTCTAATACAAATTATCTGTGATGAATTATCACTCCTCCTAGGGTTACAATATAAGCCCAACAACTTATACCTGGCAACCTTTAATAGCTGTGCATATGCAGCCTCTTTGCTCTGTGACCCAGGAGAATGGCTTCTTAATATTCCTCTTAAAGACTTAGAGTTTGTGTTGGGTTTCCTGTAAATTCATACTGTTTCATTTGCAGCCAAACTGCAACAAAACCTACATAAAGATTAGGAAGCCTTGCACGTAGATACAGAAAATGCAGTCACAAGATTGCTAAATAGAAATTGCTCTATCTTTAAATGATCATGAGCTGTCAGCTGTTCCTTTGTTCGGATTATTATAGGCACACATAAAACATTTGATTGAATGCTCAAGTTTTCACCAGCTAGAATCCAGACGGATGTCTGATAAAATAACAAACACACCCCACTCCACCCCTCCTCAAAATCCCCTTCCTGCTTCGGCTGAATTTCTCCCTGTATTGAAGCCTGTATTTCATGGACTAAATTGGACAAAGCAAGCAAACAATCTCCTTCACATTGATTTCCAAATCAAATCATTGTTAATCACATCAATATTCCCAGCTGATTCAACAGTCCCGGAGGCCAGCTTTCTGGCTCAAACAAGCTCCTCTGCATGGATGCCACAGAGCCCACTGTGTGTGCTGCCCAGATTTGCTATTAATTATTGTTGGAAACATTCAGGTCTGATTCTCTCACCTCTTCTTTCTCCCCACTTTCCCCTCACGCAGCAAGGAAGAAACAGAAATACTGTTCTCTGCTTGACATTGGATTTCTAACCTCTCAGTGATGTGAAGGGGGCAGCTGCCTAGTGCTAACATACAGGTCTAGGGCACCACTGGCTTACCTGTAAGCAACCACAGTACCTTAGCTGCTGGGAAGCATGGCAGACATTCCAATGTGGTGAGCTGCTAATTTCTGGGGCTAAACTCTGGGGCTAAAAGAGCACTTTTGTGGTACAACTCCAGTGGGGGGTGTGACAGCTTAGGGGGTATCAGAGCCTGCCTCCTCAAGCTGTGCTGCAGACTTTTGTCCAAAGGATTAACTTCAAATCCATGGGCATCTCTTTATGTTCAGTGAGATGCCTCTCATGCTTTAAACTAAGTAAGAGCCTGTGCTTTGGGGGGATGGCAGTCAGGGCAGAAACATTGGAGCTGCGGTCTGACTGTTGCAGGAGCAGCACTGTTGCAGGTGTCGGCAGCCCGGTGCAGGAAGGGATGCTGGCAGCACCTGGGAGGAACTCAGAATCCACTCCTGCCCCCCCAGCAGCTCTGCCCGAGGTCAGGTCTCACTGCAGGCGGTGAACACTTCCTTCCCTCCTTTGCAAAAGAAGGAGCAGAAAGGAGGAAAAGGTGGTAGACTCAAACATGGCTGTTTCCAGCAGTAACAAGAAACCCCAGCAGCGTGCGCACACAGGCAAAGAAGCACACAAACACACACAGAGCGCATCACGGTCCAGTGTAGAGGAGCCTGTCTGAGACCAGATTAACGGTCAGTCTGAAAAGGAGAGGATGAGCCCTGGAGACTGAAATACCTTCTCCCGGTTAGACACAGCTCACGGGAGCTCTGTCTGTGCACACGTGGGCACAGCTTGTTGGGAAAACATATGCTGCCCATTTGACATGTAATATATTTACCCTGTCAGATAAGCAAGACTTCAGGACTGTATCTGTAGCATCTATTAGGAACGGCAAATTAATTAGAAGTATGAACTAATTAACCTCCCTGCTCTCTGCCTCTTCCTTTGCCAGGGCAGTGAGGCTTATCCTGCTGCAAGCCCTGCAGCAGCCTGCGCTGTGTCCCGGGCAGCCCTGGCTTTGCTAACAGCTCACGCGCTGCTCCCTGTGCATCTGGGACTGAGGTGCCCTCTGCTTAATGAGGCCACTGACAGTTTGGTGATGCTTTCTGTAAAAGGGTTCTCCCTTATGCCTTTACTGAAATTGTCTGTGGACTGGTTAAAATACGGCCTTAGGCCAGTGTGTGAGCTGTAGAGTAATGTTGCCAGCAGAGGCTGAGACTGGAACGGGGTTTTGAAGGGTCTCTGCCTTAGCAGTGGAAACCTGAGGGGCTCTAGAAAGAGACATAAACTTCTCTTAAGATGGCTGAGCTGAATTTAGGGAGTATTGGTGGAATATACAGCCCTTTGAACTATCCTTCAGCAGAGTGGGCTTTGCATACCCTCAAAGAAGCTTTAGCCAAGGGGAAATTGGGGTTAACTTCATATCTGCCATAGTTAACCTGCTAGAGACCACTGCGTCCTCTGCAAATGGCAGAGACTGTGCACAAGCCGGTGAGCACAGCGGGAGGCTCTGCATGGCTGCACAATCAGCCCACGTCAGCGCTACAGGTGGCTTCACCACGTGAGAGCTAGTCTTTATTCTCTCGCTGTCACATTTTCCTGTCTGCTCACTTGTAAATCAAATTGCCGTGTTCTCTGATGATAATGTTTTACTCCTCTGAAAGTTACTGTTTGCACAGTGGCATCTGTAAGATGCTATTTTCCCCTCTGAATAATCATTTTCATAATCTGAAACTGAAAAGAAAACCCAAACAACTACCATGGAAGAAAGGAAAATTCTCATGGAATAAATCTCCATAGACTCAGTTAAATTTCCCCATAAATGCATATTGCTTTTGGAGGTTCCTGTGAAGACAGCAATGAGCAGAATTATTCTGCTCCGTTTTTACCTACTGACCCTACCAAATACTTTCCTCAGCATGCTATCAGAGGTGTTGTAGAGCTGACGCGTTTGCTATTTTCTAATAGAGCTGATATTCAAATGGAGTGATGTCCCTTGTCACAAATATAATTTCATCCTTCTACCGCACTTGCCAAGAACAATGCAATGGCCTTGCTCTTAGATACTGTGCTTGGTTCATTACTTTAAAATATGTTAGCGCTTTGTTCGTAATAGGTTTGATGTCTTAAACAATATAGGTGCTGAATTTTTAATGGTAACAATAACGTATTTATTTTATTTGTATTTGAAGAAGGAGCAGGAAGCACAAGTACCTTGTGAGAAAGCTTGTTTTTGTGCGACTAAATCCAGTTTTGCAGCTGTACTGGATCATGCTAGCACCCTTTTTTGAGGTGACCCTGAAAATGTTTCAATTTGTCATTTAAGGATGTTACGAAAAATACTTCAGGGGCTCTCGTGGCACACAGGTGAATTTTACCTTTATCCTCGCAGCCCAGCAGAGAGGGTCTGGCCAGCCATAGGGTCTAAGCTGTATGCAGAGGGAGAAAATCTTGCCTGTGCTTGAAGCATCTTTAAATCAGTGGCAGAGATGTTTCTTGTGGGGGTGCTATTCTGACGTAGGAGCACAGGCATGGGTTGGGGTTTCAAGGTCATGTGGCCATTGGCACCATCTCCCCTATTTCCTTCTGGTCTATATTCAGGTCTGATGTGTCCAATTAATAAAAACCCTACCGAGTGTCCCAAAATTATCTTGCGAGGAGCAGAGCATGAAGCTGCAGCAGGGTAGGAGGGAGGGGACCAGCTGTGGGTCCCTCACAGTGTGGAGCAGCTCACGGCATCCTCCCATGCTGCCAAGGTGCTGTGCTGGTTGGCTCCTTATGGAGGACTTTGGAGGCACAAGCAGTGATAAATAGCATTACGGAATGCTTTATGCATAAAGCATCACTGCCTTGCAGGGGCACCAGGCTTCCTGAGGAGAAGCACAGTGGCATTTCTGGATGTGGCGGTCAGCCCCTCTGCTCATGGTGGGCTTCAGCTCCCCCTGCTGCCCCTTCCCCTCTGGCCTGGCCCACCAGCTCCTTAGGGCAACGGCACGTTCCTGTTGACATGCCCACAAACGGCTTCATCAGGCTTTTCCCTGCTCAGAAAAAAGTTAAGAGGCTGCACAAAATTTCCATATTGCGACAGGAATCTGGGGGTTCCCCTGGGCAGGACTCCCCCATGGCATGTGGAGAAGAGAGGCAACATTTTAAGGAAGGAACATTTGAGAGTATTTCTGCAAAAACCAGAAAATATTTTATTTTTAAAGCCACGTGCACAAAATTTGGCTTCCTCTGAAACTGGAAATTGTCTCACAGCAACATATGCTAATTCATTAGATGAATTTCATTCATTGAAATGCGAACTAGAGTAATTTCTTCCTACTTTTGAATGCAAATTGCAATTCAGCCTTAACTATGGCGGTATTCCCATTACACAGGGCTGAAGAATGTCTGTAATATTTACTTTACTCTTGCTTTTAACTTAGCAAAATCTTTTCTCAATAAGCTTCATCTCATCCCCCAGCAGCCTTTTGTGCTGTTCCTCATGTTCAGTTTTGCACCAAGGGGTCGGCTCAGCCCATCCGGGTAATGGCGCTGCCCGGGCCCTAAATCTCCTGGACACCTGGGGGGACCAGAAAGGACGTATTGTGACTTACCGTTCTCTTCTTGTTTTGTTCCTGGTGGGAACTGGCTCTGTCCAACCTGCAGCAGTCTGATACTCACGGATCAGGGGCCTGCTGAGGCATAGCCAATATCTGGCATATTTTCACTTTGATTTAAATGAGCAATTAGTTAATTAATAAATAGAGGAATTTGCTTCTATTTTGATTTGCAATTCGAATTAATGATTCTTCCAGAAAAAGTAGACTACCCCAATAACAACATCTTTATAACCTCAAGGCTTCTTTTTGGACTGCTTATGAAAATGCTCCTACCTCCATCATAACCTCCATCAGTACTGAACTCGTACTGAGCATCATAAGCATTGAAAGAAAAAGAAGAGGAATAGCAAGAGGAAGAGGGAGGCGGGAAGAGAATGAAGTTCACTTCCCCCCATACATTAGATTGTTTCTTAAAAATTGTTTTGATAATATATTTCTGCTCACAATAGACTTGCCTGTGTATTGTTGTGTGTTACTCTCTCTGTACGAGGCTAATGACTGCCTGAAATCATTCACTGAAAGCAATTGTTTGGACATCTCTCCATGTACTCTAAAAGGTGACAAAGTATAAGGTTTTTGTTATTGTTCAGCTCACATCTGGAGTCGACTCCAGCCTGTGTCTGGCACGCCAAGTCAATAGCCTCACTCTATATTCCACCCGCGTCTTTTCCTTTTCTGAGCTTATTCTGTCTGACTTGATACTGCCGGGTGGTGTAGTCACAGGAGGAGCTGTGTGCAGGAGAGAGCACTCTGGTTTGTGGTAGGAAGCTGGTGTGAGGAATTAAAGCTCCTGTTGTGACAGAGACGGCAGCAAAAGCAGAAAACTTCCTCATGCAGAAGGAAAAACCGTCTTTGTGATAACTGAGACATTCAGAGGTGATACATGGGTATCGAGCAATGCCTTTCACACTAATTTCCAAAGTGCTGTTAATCTCAGCTTAGGTCAGGTCTTGAAGCTTCCTTACCAAAGGCTGCCTGGTGAGGTTGCTTCCCACCGCTGCGGCAGGCTGATGGGTTTTGTTCCCACCTACGCTTTAGCATAATGGACACATAAAGTACAGCCAGGAGAATACAAATCCTCTTTAATGCCCTCCCCTCTCATTCCAAAATCCTGGGGGGTTTGTGTGCTGATTGCATATAACAAGGAAAACCGACTCAAGCTTCCCCCTGGCAGGGACCACCAGAGCCATACTGTCCATCAGGCAGCGGGAGCTGCCCCTTAAACAATATACTTTCCCCACCATATAACTTCATCGCTGCCATCACCCATCTCCAAAGGGCTGTTATTGCACAGCCTGTAGGTGCTTGGGGTAAGCACATATCTCAAGCTGAGAATTGGTATTGGTATTGGTACATTGCAAGAAAATCCCTCGACCTTAAAATTGCTTATGGTAAAAAGCTCCAATTTGTAGATATCACTGTCTAACAGACCAAACTCCATCTCAGGAGTTTAAGAATAAATCTGACGTACACTGGTGTGACTGGTAATGGGGTGAGGGAAGGAGGGATGACTGGCACAAAATACAAAGAAGCTGTGTTCGAGGGAAAGGCATCTCAACAAACAGTCTTAATCTTCACCTTTCAGTATTTAAGTCACAGTGCAGCTTCTGCCATTATTAGAGCAATTAAAATGCAATTACTTTTTCATCTTTATTTCGGTTCTTGAATAATTAAAGCCACTTTACATCAAGGGTGATCCATAAAGGAAGGCATTTTGCATGTGAGAAGCTGCAAAGGGTGGAAGACTTTGGGGTATTGGCAGTCAGCAGCGAGCAACTGAGGTTGGTAATGCTACAGTAAGCCGCCTCCTAAGCGCAGCTCTACAGGATCATGGAAAGAGGCCAACTGCTGGATTTCTGTACTTTATCTTGATTAACCGGCTGTTTCAATTTGATATTCACTCCTTTCATATTTGTAATCACTTTAAGATTTTCATTTTATAGTATTCACTTATTTAACTGCTTGTTTCCTGCCAAGTCTAAAAAAGGAAAGGCTTTTCCCTCCCTTCTCCTTTCCGAGCTGCAATAAAGGCAAGAGAGTACACAAAATTACTTCTATATTTAAAGTCTCCTGATGAAATCTCTGATCGCTTTAAATAGCCAGAGCTGGTAGATATTGCAAGTAAGTATTGGAGTGAAAGATCCTGAGCTGCTGGGGGACGCTGACCACTGCTGCAAGCGCACGGGCAGGCTGATGGGCGTCCCTGGGGCACAGGGAGGGAGCAGCCCCCCCAGGACCTGTGTGGGTGCCGCCCCTCCCCAGATCCTCTGGAAGATTTTGGGGATTGCTGTGATCCCTTTTCAGGCGTGTGCTACCTGCCTGCAAAGGGGCTGTGCCCCCCCGAAGGCTCCTGCAGCGCTGTGAGGTTGGGAACGGGAGAGCGGGGGCTGCCAGAGGCTCCGTGGCATGGGCATGTCTCCAGAGAGGCAGGAAAAGGAGAAAGCTCTCTCCACGGGGCCGCAGTGGTCACCAGACTGCCAGCAGCAGAAAATCAACCCCCTTTTGATTCCTTATTATCCAAATTAAATATCATCCACCTTGTATCTTAGCCAAGGTAATGGGAAAAGAAATACAGTCTAAATGTGCTGGAAAGGATGAAACCCTTGTAGGTTTTAATTTTATTATTAGAGACTGAGGAAATCAACATATTCTCGGGCGTTTGCTGGACTAGTTAGCTTCATCACACTCATTTGTCAACACTTTTTTATTGATGTTGAGGCAAGTCGTTTAAAGAAAGTGAGCAGCAGGAAAGTTAGAAAGGGGAGCTGGTTTGCAGAGAGGATCAAAAGTAGCGAGCAAATGCCTTGGCATTGCTGTTGGCCAACGGGTTCTGCCGTTATTGTCCCCTTGGCAAAACCGGTGAAATGCTTTGGGATCCTCGGTGGTGGAGGCATTGAATCATGTGAGAAATCAGGATGATCAGACAAGGTAAACTTAAGGGTCACCACTAGAAATTACTCCTGTGGACACATCATTCAGCTCACCTAGAACATAGTTTTCAGATTACAGCCTAATAGCCAGGGCAGCTAATCTCACCTGTCCAGAATTGCACCGTACTGTAAACTGGGTTTAATTACTGCCCTTTAGGGACAAATAGCTTTTGAACTGCCTGTGTAACTAATTTGTGAATCCAGTCCTAGAGAAACTTATTATGAAACATTTTTGCTTTTTTGCTCCCCAGTGTTGACTGGTTTTAGCACATACCTTCAGAGGGCACAGGGAAGGGCAGGAAGACTGGCCAAAGAGCAGACTTGCAGAAAATCAAATTGGTTCTAAAACTTGGCTGGTTGCAAAAATTTACCAAAAGAAAAGGCAGCCTTTGTGCAGCCCTGCCGTAGCTGATCCACAGACAGTGGGGGCTAACATCTGCTTTTGCCTGCACTCAGTTGCAGTGCTGCAGTGCGGGTTTTGCTGGGCCAGGTCCTGGTGTACGTGGGTATGAGAGTCTAACAGGGTGCTGGGGAAATGACTACCAAAAGAAAACTCTGGTTTCTTGATACATACACTAGGTCAAAAGCAAAAGGCACTCACATAAGAAAAGTAAAAGTAAAAGGTAAAGTTGTGAGACTGTGGGACATTTGAATTTAAAATTGGATCTGGTCGGGATCTGGATCTGGTTGGGATTTGTATCCGATTGCTGACAGACTGCCAGGAACTGGTCAGACCTTGGCACAAACCTGGTCTAAGGACCAGGACTGTGTAACTGCAGGGACTGTATTTTCTAGATTTTCCTGACTATCAAAAGTCTCTTTTTCTTTCTTTCTAAGTAAATATACTCAGAAGACGTAGTATACTCACAAAGAGCAGTGAGTGGTAGGACTGTAAGTTGTGAGTCTCCCACTTCTTACTTTTCTTATAGTGAAAGGATGATGAAATGAGGGACAGATACTGTGAGGGGAAATCTAAAATCTACAGTAAGAGTAGTTCAGCTAAAAATGCTGGAGTCCAAAGGCTCCTTACAATGTGTGGGTTTTTCACGTTCAAAAAGCAGTAGTGCATTTGTGGCCTTGATGGTGTCTGAGATCTGAAAAACCCTCCCTATCCCTTGTATGGATTTTCTTTAGCCTTCTAAGTCTCAGTGATATAAATCAATCATATCTAAGCACCTCTGTAAAAAATCTCACGTTCTTTCCACTATGAGTTTCACCCATCATTCCCTTTTTCAATCAATAGAACAAAAGCCAACTTCAATCTTAATTTATAATTGGTACAAAAAACAAGTTTGAGGTTTGAAAAGAAAGTTTTGATCATTTCTCCTTAACCCAGCAGCTTTCCCCCCCTCCATCCCCCCCAAATATATCTGTTTTCTGAACAGGTTTGGTAATAAGGGGGTCCTGGTTGTCGTGAGTTGTCATGGGGTTTCTGACACCTCTAGAAACAGCACCAGACTTGCCTTTTGTCATGTCATAGCCAAAAACCTCATAAGGATGTGTGTGATCAGAAACCTTCTGAGATTTACAGAGTTGGAAGTGTTGAATGACCAAGCAAAAGCTGGTGCAGTCACCTGAGCTGGCTCTCCAGAGGAGACAGTCTCTCAGCACTGTTTCTTACCACTCCGTTCTCTTCCAACTCCTTCCAGTTGTACAGAGCAGCGCAAGTCTTTGTTATGTCAGACCCCAGGGAATACCTAACCTAAGCTTTATACCATGTACAGACCGCCTGCTCAGGAAGTTTCATGGACACTACTAGTGGTAAGACCAATGCTTAAAGGGTCTATCGGATTTCAGGGATGTTTGGACTTGGAGGATGGAGTTTTAGGATTTTCACGGCTCTTTCTGGCACCGCGAGCATCATGGAACATGGGCACCCTACAGCAGCTCCAGGGCAGAGTGATCTCAGGGTCATTCACAACCATTAATGAAATACCCAACCTTTCTGCACAGTGGAGGTTTGACTTTGCTGTGATTTTTGAAGCAGAAAGGAAAGTTAAAGAGCAGCTAAAGGAAAATAGAGAGATTTGTGTTTGACTGAGCTACAGAGTGATCGGAGCCCAGTCCTGTACCCCAGGAGCCGGCATGCCTGTAGCCCTGCGTGCTCAGAAGGGAGGGGACAGAAAAGGAGATGGCGTGAGTAAGAACAGCATGTCAGTGCTGCGGGAACAGCGGGAGCTTTAGGTGAAAATTAGAGGAAAGCTTGGATTTTTCTGCATGTTAAAATTACGGCTAGCTGACTCCTTTGCTTGCTTTTACTAGACCTACTGGCCGAGATGCAGAATAGCCACACAAATTACCATCATCACAGACAACACCTTGCTTTATTCACTGCCTGGTCTTACAGTGAAGCAAGGTTTTACCCTGCTTGGTTTTACAGTGAAGCCATAATTCTGTCCTCTATATCACAGCCACTGCAGGGCACGAGGCTCCTCGAGGGGGCAGAGCCGGGGTTGACATTTCTTCCCAGGTTGCTGTGCCCTGGCCTGGCTGTGCTGCAACGAGAATAAGAAACCACAGGAGGGGGATGGAAAATTACCTGCCAAGTCATTTGGTTTCCATACAAGTGGTCCCCTCCCAGTTCACTCTGCTGCAGAAGTGTTCTCTAAACACGTATTCCTGCAGCTTGCAGCCAATTCCACTTGCTTTCCCTCCTGCAATTTCTCCTGTCCTTGAATTTGATCAAACCAAGCTGTAACCGGCATGGTATTCAGGGCTTGGAGGATATGGTTTCATGAGCTGAGCTCTGAAAAATTAAAAGAGTTGACCCATTGCTCTCCTCACCCTTCACCCCCAGCCCCAAACGTGCAGCAAGGCCTGGGCTTCAGTTGGGGAATTGCTGAATTTTTATTATCTTAGGCAATTTTTCTCTACAGATTGATTTCTGTGAAACACCTCAGGGTATTTGCTAACATAAACATTGCTCCAGTGGCACAGGCAGTTTGTTTACATCGATAGGAGGAAAAGAGCCCTTATTACTGAAATTTTGCCTTCTTCCCTCAAGCTTCTCCCCGGGAGCCAACATGTAGGCAATATTGATACCTGCTTTTTTAATTTAGGGCCAATTTTCTATATAGATGGATGTGACGATGCATAAATAATACACCACTTTGCTGCATGGATTGTTTATTCCAGACCTCATTGGCATGCACAGCACACAGGCAAACCGAGAGCTTCTCTGGATGGGTATTGTCAGATAGCTTGCCAGGTTGTTCCCTAGAGAAAATCATCAGGAACACAGAGCTGGAGTTTGTAAAGTCCTTTTATTTTATCCTTTCAGTGCACTCTGTGCTGGTACAGCAAAGTTCAGGCTGAATCAGCACTCCCATTAAATTTCCTTATTTTCAGGAATTTATAAGTTGCCCATGAAAAGAAAGAGAGCAGGACACGGCTGTGCGAGAGCGGAGCTCCTGGGATGAAGTTGCTCGTGCTAAATTTTAAAAACCACACAAACGCAGAATGACAAACGTTCTTTGTGTAAAGCAAACAATCGTGCCGAGTGGCTGTCAGGCTGCAGAAGGTGGGCACTGGGGAGATCACACTGCTTAACTCGGAGCGTTTGGCCATCTGTGCAGACCCCCGCCTGCCTGCGCCCCATCGTCCCCCCGCTCTGCCTGCACGGGCAGGAGGAGGGGCCCTTCGTGTTTGAGAGGGCTCCTGGGCTCCAACGGGATGCAAATGCCTGGAGAGCTTGTTTGCTGTGGAGCTTATCATGGTGCATGATAACTTCTACTTAAATAGATTATGAAAGGCCCAATTTTCCCATTAATTGCAAAATTCTCAAGAACTTCATTATGAGCAGGCCCTAAATGTACAGTTTAGAGCCTTAATCACTTGATATGCCATATGCCATTCCCCAGATCTAATACTGCGAGCAAAACCCACTCCTAAGTGCTTTATGATGAACTCAATTTACAACCGATACCAAATTATATTCAATTCCTTCTTACTGCTGGGAAGTATCTTCTATGGAAGTACATTATTAAATCTGCTGAAACGAGGAGTGAAAGCGGTTGGATTTAGAAATATGGGATACTAAACTCTGACCTGCTCTTAGTCTAAGGGCAATCTTGGTGTTTTCTGAAACAATGAGGAATGGCAACCCATTCTATCACTGCCCAGCTCGCAGAATACTGGTTTGCATAATGACTGCATATTAAATTTACATTAAGTTTATAGTTTATAGCAGTGCCTCACTGGCTACATAATGCATGGAAGCATTCTCAGCATCCAGATGTTGGAATGGCCCATGATTTTGGAAGCTAACGTAAGTGTAAAGGATTTTCCTCAGCTGACTGCATGCTGTTTGGTGTTAGTTGTTTCAGATTAGCGAGAGCCTACCTCTTCTCCCAGCATCTAGAGATGACAAGGGAACACGCTACTGACTGTATTAATTTTTTTTAAATGTTTGTTATTAAATTTTGCAAAAATGCAAGCAGGAAAATATAGGCCTGAGAAGCTTAGTCAAAGCAAACCTATTACCCAGAGGAAATTACAGCACTCTTGCATGTATTAGTAGGGAAAAAAGGAAAACAAAAGATATTTTGTTAAATGAGACTTGTTTGGGTTGTCTGCTGGAATTGGTTTTTTTAGTTAGTAAGTAATTGCCAGGCTAAGCTGCAATACTAATATAAGCATGGTAATAAGATAACGCATGCTGATGGATAGCTGACATAAATTTAGATGAGTGATCCGGCTGGCCTTATAAGAGCAAGGTGTCCTAGTTAATGGGCAGGAAAGGCTTCGAAAAATGAATATGTAAAGTATATTGTGTGACGCATAAGAGCCAAGTTAAATGCAGTAATGTTTTGGACCTACTTTCCTCTGCATGGTGGCCATCAACACGCCGCAGTCCTGTGCCATCAGCCTCAGGTGAGGAGGCTGCAAGTTTGAAGAGGACTGGCAGGGTTAAAAGGGTTCACTTCTGCATCTTGACTGGAGGCACCTGATTTGATTTTAGTTGCAAAGATGTGCTAACACATGCAGCTTGTTTTCTGATGCATATACATGAGGAGGACTCGGAGGGACTGGTCAGTGGGGAGAATGGGAGTATTGGCTGCTTTTTATTTTATTTTTTTTTAGACCCACAAATTCTATGTCTAAGTTAGACAGCCAGGATTTTAGGATCCCTGCATGGTCAGCAGAAACAGATAAGCTGCCTCTATGGGCAACTATTCTAGTTGCTCCTGCCTTTCCTCACCCTCCTTGTCTCAGAGCCCCTAACCAGATTAGCGAGAGGAAATTAAATCATTCCCCAGAGCTGGCCAGGTTTTCCTACCCACCCCAAATCTCTCTGGCAGGCAACTGAAGCCCTTGTAGGAACAGAGGGAGATGCCAGTTGGGGCGTTAACACGTCAAACCCGGTACCGTCTGTCACACACAGCTCCAAACAAACAAACAAAAAAGTATTTTTAATCTAGGTTGGATCAACCTGTTAGATCAACGGCTTTGCTCCTGCCCATGGCAAAACACGCTCACCTTCCTTGCTGTGTGCTGAAAAGACTCGTGTTGTCTCTGCTTTCACTATTCTAAGCAAGCTTCCCTCTTGAAAAAGTACCCGGGCTGATATAACAAACACGTCGATAGGGACACAAATTAACCATTAATGCCAGAAATATAGAAGTCTCTTTTTTTTTTTTAAATTTCTATAACCTTCAGCAGAGGAACAGTTCCCCGGCGGAGCACTCACACGGCCGGTGTCAGAGCTGCTCTTACGCCCACAGCACTGCATGGCCGAACACTCCCACGGGCATCGGGACACCTGATGCAAACAGTGCACAGACCCGGGGGGACTTGGTAAGCAAAGCTCATAAGGCTGACAGTGGGAATCAATGTATTTTGCGTATAATAGGTGAGGTGCCTCAGCTCCATGTTAATCCTGCAGCAGCAAGAGAGAGCCCCTGGAACGCTGCCGGGGGCAGTGGGGCTGAGCACACCTCCTGCCTTATTCAGCTGCCAGAGACCGTCACTTACTATCTCCAGGCTGACTTTACTCAAGAGCGCTGCTCACTGTGAAGCTATTTGTCTCCTTAGAAGAGCTTGGAGCGAAACCCAAGATTTCTGGGTGTCACCCATCACTACAGCCCCCACCGGCAGTGTCCCGTCCCCTGCTCGGGGCAGTGCAGGGCCCAGCCTGGCCTGCAGTGCTGCGTTGGGTCAGGGGGTGGAGGGCTCCGAGGAGCCACGGGAATGCGACTAGAGCTTGAGTTTCAAAAATATTATTTGTTGTTTCATAATTATTAAATCTAGGGAAAAAAATACTAAATCTAGGGTTGGAAGGTGTCTATTTGGTTGAGCACTGCAGAAGGGTGGCGGCTAAGGGACCAGGTGTCCCTCCTTTCCTCAAGTACTTTGGTTACAATGTCCCCATCACAAATAGGGGTATTTTTCCCGATGAGAGCATGTGTATCGGACAGCGTGCCCAGAGGGTGCAAATATGGGACCAAGTATGCCAGGAGCTGTACCTTGTGCCATCTCCTACTGCCCTGACTCCTGCTCTGAGCGGTGGCCAGGGGCCGGGCATGGCCGAAGGCTGTGGTGGGTTCAGCTGCGGCAGTCAGAGGCATCACCAGCCCTTGCTGGCAGCGGCTGCCTGACACCCCGTGCCGCGGCGCAGAGCTGCAGCGGGTCGCTCGTCACAGCCCAGGCAGCAGGGTGAAGCCACCCCTGCGTGTTGGCAGGTGCCCCAGGGACCGGCTGGATGAGGCTGAGCCCCCAGCGGGGGGACCAGCCGGTGGCTGGGGCGATTATGCACCAAATGGCTTTGGGCAAGATGCCTAACACGAGGCGGGGGGCTTGAAAAATTGCTTGAGGTGTGCAGCCAGCCCTGGCACGTCTCTTAAACGAGAACCATCTTTTTTTGCTGGGATAATCTATCATACTTGAAACATTCTGAAAGGCTGTATCTTTCCCCCTAACCACCTTTATCATTTTAATTTAAAAGCTTCTTAAAATTATCACCCAAATAAATGATAAGTAGTAACAGGGTAAACTGCTCTGAGCTCTCCATTAGTGCAAACAATGCAAAGTGACTGTGCTCTATTTACAGAAAATTAATGAGCGTAAAAAAGATGAACTGCATGTCATTCTAGTGATCGTAAGTTGTTTTTCATGCAAGGAGGTTTGCAGCTTTATACATTAAATTCTGGGACAAAAGAAACATCTCTGCAATATTAATAGTCGTAATACATGATTGTACGTGAAGGGAATAGAAATAACATTTATTTTATTTAATGAAGACTAATGAAGTTGTTCTGATCTTTCCGTTACAGTTTCAACAAGTTTTTCTAATCAAGAAGATCCTACTTTTTGAAAGCTAATTTTTCATTTTAAACTTCTGAAATGTCAGCAAAACAAGGCTGGCAAATGCAATATCGTAGGATGTCAGAACATTTCCAGTTCTAATGGGAAATTGATGCATTCAGGGGTTTTGTTTTGGTTTTGATTTAAAGAAAAAAAACCTTAGGCTATTATAGAAAAGTTTGTTTTTCTGTCATGGTGCTTTATCTATAGAGAAACACGGCAGATATACTCTTCAGTGGGCTTATACACAGCTGGATGGAAAAAGGAGGTCTTTTTCCTGAACCTGATCAGGGCAGGATACCGTGCGATTTAAGATAAAGGACACAGTATTGAGGGATGGAGAGAGGGAAACCAGCTCCTCCCAGGGCACCAAAGTCAGCGTAGATAGTCTTTGGAAAGTGCCCTCAGCTCTTTAAGCCTGGTTACAAATACTGGAAAGCAAATAGAACCAGACTTTTTTGGGGGTATTCATGTTCAGATTCACAAAGGAGCATGGCTATAGGGACTCACCCATCTTTGGGATGATGCAAAGGGAGGGCATGGACCTGGTCAACCATATGCATGGCTGGTAACAGGGGAGAAGGGCATTGACTGTCCCTTTGGTGTTGTGGGCGCCTAGACTAGCTCAGGGGAAGGACAGAGTGCCTAAGGCAGGAGAGGGGAAGCTCCTTAAGTGGGGAAACAAACCTATATGTCATCTGCTTCCCAGGCAAATGAGCTAGCAACAGAAACATGGAGGAAGGGCAAAAAGACAGCTCTGCCTTTTTATTGCCTCCTGCAGCTATGCTCCCGAAAACCCTGTGGGAATGCCCAGGGGGTATACTTATTGCTGGTGAGGGTCTCTGGCTAGGTGGACCTGCCCCATATCCCTCTGTCAACTGCTGGGTTTCTGATCACTTGTTGCAGCGCTGCTTCCAGAAGAAAAACATGTGGAGTAGTTGCACAGAATTTTGTTGTCTTAATTTCTGTCATATATATCTTACGCTGTGTTGGTGCTGCTACATAAATCTGCTAACACCTTCTGATAGCATTAATAGGGTTGTTGAGCCTTCAACATTTTTCACACCTGACAGTTTCTTAGAATGCATCAATTATTTTCCTACCTGTGTTCACAGTTTTGTTGTCATCTGTAAAAAAAAAAAAAAAACAGAAAGAAAAGGAAGGATTGATTTTATTTTTGATTTAAACATAAGAACTGAAGTCTTTCATAGCCTCTATATAAGCACAAATGTGATAACTGCCAAAGCTGATGGTGAAATCTGAACTGGTGAACTGCCATTTTCAGGCCAGCAGGTGTGAAGCAGAAGAAGGAGGACAAGAAAGTCATACGGAAAATAAGATGAAAAAAATCACTACCTGTAAGTGCCATTTCTAGCTGCATTGGTGCACCAAAGCACATGTAAACACCCATAGATACACCCAGATAATGTTTTTGTCTTATAACGTTTCATTGCTATACACTGGGTAAAATTTCCCGGTATCATTTATCTTGGACTGAGAAACAACTGGCTTCTCCCATTCCTCCTTTCCTTCCGTAGCAATTTGGTTTTATTTTGCCACCTGCCTTGTGCCCCAGGCCCCGCTCCCTGCCTCAGTTTCTCTTCATTCCTCTGCTCACACCATTTGACACCACCTCTCCTCCAGCTTAACGCTGGAACGATGCCCTAGAGGTGGCAGGTTGGTGAGACCTTCACGGCACCTTCTGCTGTCTCTGATGCTGCTGGAACAGCACCACAGCACGCAATGCCAGACAGGTTCTTGTCAGACTCAGGAGCCCTGATGTCATACTAGCCTTTTTTTTTTAAAAAAAAGAGACAAAAAGGCTTTTGTCCCTGTGTACTTTGTGCTTTCCCTCAGCAGTGTCACCCACACATTTACTTGACTTCCTTCTTGCCCTTACACACATAAAATAGAAAGCTGGCAGTTTTAATAAGTATAGACTTTTCTGCCTAATTGAGATTAACATAGACAGTTAAAGTATTAGCACAGGAGCTGAACCTTGGTGCCTTTCAGGAATTGCTCATCTATTTGCTGGGTCAGGTTCTGATTAGTTATTTTAACACTTACATATTTGCAGTGCAATGTCATGGGATAGACCTACTTATGCCGTCCCGCCCTTCACAGCGTGCACAGGGAGAGGAACCCCCCCGCCATGTGTACCTCAGACACACATGTGCAGACACCCTGCTGCCCTTTCTCTCTCTGATTTACACGCTTTGCCATACTCTTTGGTGTTAGCCAAAACTGTGGGCATCATACATCCTTGTGTGTCAGGAAAGAGTATGACCCTGCATCCTCCCCCTAAGGAGCCCCTGGCTCCTCATGCCTGCATGGGTGACTCGAGATGCTGCTGCCCTCGGTCCCTCTGGGTAAACGGAGCAATAAAATGACTCCAGAAGAGGTAGACTTTACATTAAATTTGTAGGGGTTGCAACCACTGGTAACTGCTGGGTTGGTGACCTTGAGCAAGTCACCTTCACCTGTGCCTCTGCCGTCCCCAGAAACACAGCGTGATTTCTGGAAGACCTGCCCTGCTGCCCGTGAACTCTTTAAGGAGCAGAGGTGGATTTCCTTAGGGGGTTTTTTTGTACTTTTGTGCTTTTCGTGTGTGGTAGGGGACCGACAGCGTTCTTGTGGCTCTGGGACCAGGGGAAGCGGGACAGGGAGCACAGACCGCTCAGCCTGTGGCCCCAGGGAAGAGCAGGGAGGTGACCCCTCGGCCGTACCCTGAGCCCCGCTCCCCACCGGTACCTGTTTTGCCTTGATGGATGCTTCCAGCAGAGACCCAGCCCCGTGGGAGCACTGAGCTTTGCTGCAGATGACAGCCAGAGGTGGCTGGGTGCTGCTCACCCTGCCGTGCTGGCCAGGCTTGGTGCTGCAGGAGGTAAATCTGGAAGGGGCCGTAACCCACCGAACCCTACGGCCCCGCTGTATTTCCCAAGAGGTGGCTCTGTCTCCAGCTACCCTCCGCCTTCTCCTTCCTTGCCCCCTCTCAGTTGTGGGGGTGTAGAGGTCTCTGCTGGCTCTTCCCATCACAATTTATAAAAAACCTAATCCACTTCGCAGTGGAAGCAATTCAAGGCATGGCAGAAACCGTTGGGAGCAGGATTTGGCACCTGGGGGAGCAGGGCCCATCTGTGGCTCCGGCCAGCGCGGCTGCTCCCCGGGAGCTCAGCACGCGGCCGGGGCTGTGGGTGCACAGCAGGCAGGAACAGGAGAGGGGGAAAAACACCCAGGGAAATTATTTATGTGACTTTGATTTCTGCACAAATCTTGCCCTAAAAAGGGCACAGCTGTCACTCCATTTGTCAACATCAGCAAGTAATTATGTAAAGAAAGCATCATTGTACTTTCGACTTTGATGCTTGTCGTATCGGCCAGGGACCGATAGATGGACCACTTGGATTATGCGAGGTAATCGCGCGGTGTGAATGCGCAAAGCTGGAAGGGCTCCTCTGGCTTCAGCTAAGCTTGTTATTTTTTTCCCTAATAATAGAGTGAGAATTGAGAAAGAGAGAAAAAATTAGCAGCAGAAAAAGCACCTCCTCTTTGTTGAATAGACAGTTTAATTTATTCCTGAGCACAATGTACCGAAGAATGATAAGAAACAACTTTGATATCATGCTAAATAAATAAAAAAGAGGTTACACAACCTAATTTTCTCTGGGTCTTACAGCAGTTTCTATTTTATCAGCTTTCATTTAACTGGAGCGAAATTAATAAGACGAGAAAAGTAGGGCTACCTGGAATACTACCAGATTTCTTAAAAAGAAAAAGAAAGTGTCTGTAAGCTAATTATTTTGTGTGCAGGTCGCTGTGAGGCAATTCAGGAGGGCTGACCTCTAGGAGAAGCTGATGCTGGGTGAGTGGCACTGAAGGCTGGGTCCCCGGGTCCCCAGGCTGGAGCTCGCCGGCAGAGCGAGCGGCTCCACGCGCAGCACCTCGCACCAGCACCGGGGCTGGTCGTGGTTGGGCTTGGAACGCGGCCGCCCGCGTCTTGGAGGTGGGGGGACCAGGGGAGGAGAGACCTCCACGTGTGCCTCAGCCATGCTGAGTGCAAGCTCAATGCTCCCAAGCATTGCAGTCGCCCCCAAGATTTCGGAGGCAGCTGACTAAAACAGATTAAAATTATTTACTCTGTGTGAGAGCACAACAAGCCCTTTAGTTCATAATTTCCTCCCATTTCCCCCTCTTGTTCCCTAAGAACAAGAACTAAGGAGAAAAGAAAACAAAAGATGAAATAAACATTTTTTTTCTATATTTCCAGATTTCGATTCTGCTTGATTTAGAGATGAACCCATACTACAACTGCAGTAAGAGGAGATGATGACAGCCACGCACCTCCCTTCCCCACAGTGTCTGACGTTCACGTGCAGGAACACGGAGCCCATCCGTCTGTCACCAGCTGAAGGTGGCTTCAGGCATGGCTTTAGCCTTTTTGGCTTTGGGTACATTTTAAAATCAGTCTGGAAGGAATAGTGCCTATGAGGGTTTAGATGTAAAATTCCCCATTAAAAAAAGCAGTGGTAGGTAATTTTATTATTTTTTGGTTTCCTGTTGCATTGCAAAGGAGGGGGGAGTTGAGGAGGCTCCTTTGCAGCAGTTTTACTTTTGATAAGTACAACTCGCATTAACCCAAAGAGGAGGGTGTCAGTGTCTGTCTGACTAGCCGGTGAGGGCGAGGGGGAATTGCCTTAGTGCAGAAACTCGGCCTGCAAAGCTGCCACAGGTGGTACTGCAGCAACATCTTTTGGACTAGATGTTTCTGAGAGGCTTAAACTGCCACAGTGAAAGGGGGAAGGTCCCACGCTCTTCGGCTGAGGGGCTGTTCAGCTGCCCCGCACACAGCGCGTCCTGCTTTTCTGCCCTTGGGCTGAGCTTCAAGGCTTCTGGTAATGAGAAGACCTGATGCCAGGAGTGCCTGGGAGCTGGCTCACCCTCCTCCCAACAGTGATGCCCGTCTGCCAGCCGCTCGTCCCAGGGCATAACTAACTCTCACAACGGTCTGACGTGGAACTAAGCCTCTTACTTTACATGCGCTGTAACTCTGCTGCTGGAAGTAAACTTGTATATGCAAATTGTACATCAGTAAACAGTGACAAATGTGGCCTGATTCCTCGGGCATTAGGCATTTACATTGGTATCTTCTGTGCTTTGGAAACACAAAATGGGAATGGGAAAATAAATTAGCCAGTATTGGGGGTTATTACACTTGGACTTATCTTTTTTACAAAAGGACTTATCTTTTTTACAAAAAGAAGAAACTCCCTGGTTGTGCAGCATGTTGAGAGACACTAGTCGTAAAGAGGCAATGGGCGCTTTCGGCTTGCTTCCTGCAGTGTTTACTGCTGTCACACCACTCAAATAATGATAAAACTTGCGTGTGCATGGTTCAGCGAGTCATTACATAGTTCCCTGTCTGGCCTGCGGTGTGCCCGTCTCACTGCTTGTCGCACAGTGCCGAGTGCCACACAGACAGGGGTTACGGGCAGACATTTGCTGTGCGCTCCTGCTATCAGGCCAAGAGCACCTTTAGCCCGAAACACGTCTGAGAGGTGACTGAAACAGGCTGGGGGCAGCTTCGTGTCAGAGCCACGCTGCATTGCCGCCGATTTACCTTCCCTGTACCAGCAGGCTTTCCACTGTAAAGAAAATAATGCAGCAGTATAGCAGGCTGCAGATATGCTTTGCACTAGATTGTGGTATAGAAATATATTGCAGATGGTATTTACTTAAAAGACAAATAAATTTTTATTTTTGTGTCTGCTTGGAATAAACCTAATTAAAAGCTAAGCAGACTATTTTCCTCTTCACTTAAAATATTACAATCAGTGGCAACATCTGTGTGTTGCACAATTTATTATTTGTATGTGCAATGTTGTAAAATACACTTTCCCAATATTATAAACCGGTGTACAAAAAACTTGCAACTGACTAATTAAAAAACATTAAAATGCTAATCTAATTTGGAGTAAGAGAACTCAATATAATTTATTGGCTTTAAAGTGTTTTTCTTATTCCATTACAGAACCCCAGGGAAACTGCGCTGTGGGGTGAGCTGGGGAGGGTGTCCTTTCACCATATATGAGGTCTGTAAAATACAAGCTGACACTTCAGTTGAACTCAACATTGGGATGTTAGAATTGGAGAAGTGTCCCGGGGATGGCCCTTGAATCAACAAGATTTGAGTGAAACAAGACTTCAGGGGATCACAGTCACTGCCCTGAGTGGCACAGGGAACAGACTTCATCTCTGCACCTTATGGTACATGGCGAGGACAGTGGCTAAAGAAGAAATTCCTCTCTGGCATAAAATACTATTTTCCCACAGCTTTTCTTCCCCAGAAGTTACCTAACACAGAACAGAGTGGGAGTCCTCTCTGCAAAGACAAAAAGTATTGCTCACAGCGTACAGCTGTATTCATCTTCCTTTTGAGCTGTGCTGCATTCAGTCCCGCTCTCCCCCTCCCCTCGTCTCCCACCTCAGCCAATGCCTTAGGCAGGCCCCTCCACTTCCATCTGTCCTGGTGTTAAACCCAGTGGTGGTTGCACCCTCCTGGGAGGTGCAGTGCTTCCAGAAGACCTTTAGTCCCGTGCCTCAAGGTGCATGGCCAGGAAGGTGGAGACACACGGGAGCCAGAATAGCTGCTCCGTCCTCTGGTGTCTGGGGGGAGCGGGACCCACCCGCGGTGTGACTCACTCTCAGGAGACTGATGGGGCAGAGGGATACCTCTGTGTGGGTTATGCATAGCCCAAGGAGTACATAACCCGTTTCAAGTCAAAGTCAAAGGATGACCTTGACTGTCGCCATTGGCAGCTTGAATCAGCCTGTGTGCCTTTCCCAGAGGTGGATCAAACAGGAGCGTGCATAAGAGCAGGAATAGCTGTGAGGAGAAACTCCTCCTCTGGGGAATCTCACTGGCAACTCCCCTCTGCCGCTGTCTTACCTGACTGCAACTCCAGCCCGGCATCATAACTCCAGGGGGAAACGCAATGTCAGCATGTTAGCAGACACACTGTGAACAAGCTTGCAGGCAGGACCCTTCAGACCACGTGTGCTTAATCTTAGGTGATGGATTTAGCTGGGGTAGAAGAGAGTGGCCTTTCTGCCGCTGCAGCCAAGTTTATCAGGGATCGTGAACGGATCTGAGCCACTAGATACCTACAAGTACGGCCCTGCTTTTAGCGAGCAGAAGTGGGGACGCTTCAATAGCACGTCTCTTTTGGAAAGACCCATTAACCCCCCCACTGTTAGTCCAGGGATACTCAAAGGGGGCTTTTCTTGTCTCTGTGCTTTTAACCTCAGCTGTGAGCTGTTTCTTCAGCTCTGAGAGCTGATTCCGTTCCCAATTCTACTTAGGCTGGCAGAGTATCTTCGTACAGCCAATTAGAGCTGCCAGTCATCTAAATCACATAATTTGCATTGATTTGATTAATACAAGGAGTTTTTTGCCGTTTAGAACGGAAACTGATTTTCTGTTGCCGTTGTGCGCACAATGCCAGGAGATGAAGGTGTGTCGGGCGTTCTTTGCCTTCCGGACACCTCCGTTCCCAGCGCGCAGCTGGGGCACATCAGCTCGCAGAGGTGTTCCTGCTTGTTTCCCACCCACCAGCAATCATTTTATCAATGCAGTATTTTCTCTGCACACTTGCCACTTTTCTTCTATCAACAAGATGAAATACAAGTACTTGGTGCTATGACATAACCACAAGAGAAAATATTAAACTGAAGCTCGTCACCTCATCAGCCTATGGGTTGCAAAGTATTTGTACAACAAATCAAACTCTTTTCCTCTGAAATGAAAACATTTGTCTCCTAAATGGGACCCCCCTCTGATGAAGAAATCCAAACTTCCATTGGGGTTACAGCTTCGCTTCAACACTGCTTTCCTCCAGTAGCTGTGGAGAAATGTAATGATAAAAAAAGTAGAAAATGGTATTTTATTGTGTCAGTGAAAGGAGGGGTGAAGTGAGAAAGATAAAGCTTACTTTAAAAAAAAAAAAGCAGGGATAGTTTCTATTACAGATGGAAGGTGGAACCAAAAATGCTAGAAAGCCAGATCAAATACCGTACAGATAGATTCCTCCAGTGATTAATTAGTTTGTCAGAAAAAAAATCAAATAAACTGTGTTTTTCACTGTTTCTTTTGCCAGATCACATGTTATGCTCTTGGCGAGCCCAAGGGGAGCAAACCACTTTCTTCTGGTGCCCTCTGCTCAGTCCCAGGCTGCTCCCGCCTACAGAGAGCACAAAAGGATAACAGAAAAACCTCGATGCCTATGGGGAAGTTATTGTTTGGGGGGGATTATCACTTTACCTTTTATTGCACTCTGTTTTGAGGCAGCAAGGCTTTTACTGTTCAGTTCTTTGCACTGTAATCTGCATTGTTCGGTGACTTTAGGACAAAACGAGTTGCTCATTCTCTCTCATGAAAAATATCCCGTGTCTGGAAGGGAGCTGAGGACAGAATGGGGAGAGAGAAAGCATCGTGATGAGCATGAATTGCCTTTCTGATCTGACTTGGTTTCATCCTAGCCTGTGGAGTAGGAAATGTTCTGACTGGCTGCAGCAATGCCAGAATTAGATAGTTTTTAATTACCATCAGTCATTATACATGTTTGTTATATAGCCAGCGTAAGAGAAAAATTGCTCAATAGAATTTTTGTTTCATGAAGCTATGGGAACTTTGCAGCATAAATAGATGTGTATACATTGATGTCAGACCTTGTGGCATATAATATATGTTCTTAAGGGGAGAAAAAAAAATCATATTTAACCACTGTGGTAGTAATAGTGCTTTTATCTTGTACTAGACACCCCCTGGACACTGCCGCCCTGACCCCACCTCGCAGGCCTGGCACGCAGGAGCGTCCTCACGCCGGCGTGCCCTGCAAACCTGCAGCTCTGTGCTGGATGTGGTATCTCAGCTCTGCCCATCGCTCAGCTGCCGTAAGAAAGATTGACAAAGATAGACATGAAAATGATATAACACTCAAGGAATAACCAGTGTCCTCAATTATGTTTGTGGAGTCAATCTGGGAGTAAAATCTGCTGCCCTAGAAGTCTGGTCCCGCCGGCCCTTCCTGCGGCAGGGGGGAACCGCGGGGCAGCCTGCTGGGTTTACAAACGTGCACAAAGCCAGGTTGCCCCTGCACAGTGGACCTGGGCACGAGGAGTCAGTGGCTTTTTTTGTGATTCCTCAAGCTGCTGCCGGAGGCAGCTTGCTCTGAAAAAGTCCTGTGGCGAGCTTGGGCTCGCTCTCCCCGGTGCATTCAACACAGCCCGTGCTTACCTTCCAGGGCACGTCAGAGTACCACGTCCCATGGACTACGCTGCAAAACACGGCATGTTGTTCTCCTGCTGAGGAATGAGCTCCTCAGTCTGTCCTTTCTTTTTCTTGCTCCTTTTTCTTCTGGTCCTGGGGCTCCCTGGGGCCATGCAGAGTGGGGTATGGGTGAGATGCTCTCATCCCTGCATGAGCAGGATGAGCCCAGTGCCATGAGCGTCTGAATGCTGGAGCAGAAATCACCAAATTTGGAATTTATTTCAGGCTGCTGAAAGAGGACTAGCTGTGCCAATGGTCTTTAACAAAACCAGTGTTTGTCCCGGGTCAGTAGGCACCAAAGTCACCCACCCGTTTCTGCCCATCTGCTCCCCGGCTGAGCAGCCTGGACCTGACTGCCAGCCAGGCTTTTAGGTCATCCAGCTGCCATTGGTTTTCTTGGAGGCTGAAGAAGCCAGAGTCCTCCCAGAAGCAGAAGAAAGCCTCACCATGTTATTTTTCTACAGTTTGTCCTGTGTCCTTTACGGCCAGACTTTCTGGCTGCCGCTGCTGGCCGCTTTGTCCAGGAAATTGGGAGCCTTTTCCTCCTGCACTCAGGTGGGACGGGAAAAACATGTGTGACTGGGACCTGTGTTTATCAATGTGTAGAAAAGAAGTTGGTTGGTACCAAAATAGTCAGTGACACCTGCCCTGGCCCTTAGATGTCCAAATAAGATATCCACGAGGATCAAGAAATTAAATCTAACAGAAATAAAGCTCTGACGCTTGTCTGGCTTTAGGTGTGTAGGTAGGCATCAGGCTGCCCTCCCTGGCCAACCTTCCCTTTGCCCGTGGACTAACCAGCACCCCGCCAGGGAAGGGAGCACGCGGGAGTTGTTTGCCCCTCTGTCGAACCAGGGCTATGCTTGTGAAAAAAAAAAAAAGGCAGCAAGAGTATCACTTGTGCCTACACAGGGTGAAATGACGGGTGCCGCTGAGCCCAGCGGAGCTGTGCTGCTTTCAAGCAGCCAGGTATCCGACCTGCCGATTCCCAGTTGTAACACAGGTGAAGCCCAAGGGTCACAGGAGACAGGAGGAAAGCAGAAAGGAGAGGTTTTGGGGTAGAGCCATTAAAGAATCCCTGTAAAATATTTTTTCCACTCTCACTGCTATTAAGTCTTTTTTTTTTTTTAAACGCTCAAACTGATTCCTCTTTTCCAGGCTCAGATTTGATTTAAAGCGCTGTTAGGCTTCTTAGGTCTATTTTGGATTAGCACGTTCAGACAAGCTTGCAGGCAGATCCCATTAGCACCTCCTCTTTCCCCCACCTTGGTGCAGTCCCTTCGTGTGACCTGGAGGGTGATGAACGGCTGGAAGTGTAAACTCAGAGACAACCATCGACAGCAGCGGTGAACACACATGCAGGGACCAACTAATTCACCCACAGAGGCCGTGTAGGTAAAGAGAAAATATCACAAATAGCCAGACAATGCAATGCAATATGTACCCACTCGTCTCTTTTTCTGGAATATTTGCCACTTCTATTTCCCTTACTTTTAGCAAATCCACTGGTGCATTACATGTCTGCTAATTCTTAGGAAAGTTCCCTGTCTAAATTCTTTTTCTTCTGTGAAAGCTTTTAATAATTCAAATCCAACCTAGAAAATCGCCGCAAGGGACGCTTTGTCTTCTCAGCCGTGCAGTGGAGAGCCTAGACCCTGCCTCTCTGATGTTGGACTACTCAACGCTCCCCCTTACAAATTATTAGGCCCAATTTAGCTTTTATTAATTCTGCTTTTTCCTAATTTTAATTCATAGACCAAAGAGACTGGCTGATTGACGTGATCCTCACCACAGCTGATCCACCAACCAAAATCAGCCTAAGTTTTGCTGACCGTCACGCCTGTTAATTTTAGAGAGAATTATCTGCTCCATCCAGGCAGCTCTGGCAGCAGTCGTTCAATGGGAAGCTACTGGATTTTGACACTATAGACCACCACGGCGCTCCATGCCTCTATCTTCAGGTGGGCTGGCAGAGCAGGGGGGGTTATGAACTTACTGAAGAATAAGGAATTGTACATACTAGGAGATATGAAATAGTGTGGGCAAAACTTAACAGATTAATCTTTCTTCTTTGTTAACATAAATACCTGGAAAAACATGGAACTTATCTAAAATAGTATACATAGATACATGCATACATATATGTATATAAATCTTATGGGTATGCGTGTATATATTTCAAAGCAGGGATACTGGAAATGCACACCTTTGCTTCCCAGGGTTAAAGTATTTAATGATTACTCAGTTTAAATCCTCCCACTACATAATTGCCAGGATGAAAATTATTTTTTGGTTCCTTTCCTCCTGTACACTGTTATTTTTTTATTGTCAAATATGATGCTTTTGACACTCATAAAAAGTGTTAATTTGTAAATTAGTTTATTTATAGGCTTTTCTGTAGAGTTCAGCACCGTCAAGTCTCAATGCCCTTCAAAAGTTGCTAGGTGACACTGTCATACCTCAGTCTGATGAACAAATGAGAGCTCGTAATGCTGATGCAGTGACTTCAACCAAACATCCTGCTTTCATTTTGATAGAGGCTTTTTTTTTTGGCAAATCATTTTAAGTTTGTTACGAACTGCAAGCAAGCTCAAATTATACTTTTCACCAGTTATGATTTAGTTCATAACTAAACTAGTTCATAAAGTCAATGCAAATCTTTCCATGTTGTTTTCATGGAAATCAGACCAAATTCATATATTCGCATGAGCAACAATATTCATAGACTGATCCAGAAAAAAACATTTTCACAACTTCTAACCTGAATTGCGTTTATCGAAGACGTAGCCAATTCCTTGTTTTCCTGCCTGCACTGAAATGGAGTACAGCTGATCTGAAGAGTGCATCGTCCTTGTAACACTCCTTCACATTTGGGAAGACTGGTTAAAAAAACCACAGGTACAGTGGAGCCCAGGTCCTGCATACAAAACAGAAACATACGTGTGTACATACGTGCTTGTGAACCCAGGACAGAGGAGTCAATTCTGACAATATGGATCCTTAATCAGAACAAACATTTTTTTTTCCAGCTCCTTCCCAGTAGCTGGAACCATAATAGCTAATATTAGAGCTTTATGCAAGGAAAAGGATGAAAAGGGCAAACACCCTTTTATTTTTTCACATAATTTTCCTTCTTTTCTTTTTTTTTTTTTTTTTCTTAAAACAAACATTTCCTGATTTCTTTCCTCCCTGTTTTGAAATAGTAACGATGCTACGTCGACTCAGAGGGTTCACAAGGTGTTTCCACTTACATGGAATTGGTGAGAAATGTGTTTCTACCAATTTCCCTGCAGGCAGGAGCCTATGGAGCTGGGAAATGTTGCTCCGTGGGGCTCGTCTGCAGCAAAACTGTGAGTATGAAAAGGGACTGTCGATGGGTTTTCAAGGCTTTAGGCTGGCTCTCTCTAGCAACATTTTTGTGATCCAAATTGGCATTGATTCGAGATGCGCTCCCGTGCAGGGTAAACAATAGCTTAAAGCAGCTGCTAATTAGCTCGGCTTTGCTCTGTTCTTGCTTTTCATGTCTAGATACCTCCTTCAGAAATAAGAAGCAGAAGGAAAACATCCAAGCAGAAGAATCAGAAGGCAAAGGAAAAGAAATGGATGGGGATTGCAACTGAAAAATTAATGAGGAGAGACCTCGTTTCACAAAGCTTATATAAAGCCGGGCTACATCTGTGCAAGGAAGAGTGACCCAGAAAGAGAAATCTGGAAAAATTTAGAG